>NW_025544774.1:4025086-4028718 GCF_000003525.1 Blastomyces dermatitidis ER-3
TATTGAATGCATGAGTATCAGATCAATAGTATCAGATCAGAGCTGTCATTTATAAGCACTTTCTGAATAAGAATCTGTCAACTTGTCAAGATTTCACACTGTCTGTTAACTATCTATCACTTCAAGACTGATGATGCATCAGAATAGATAATTCAGACTGTAAAGAATTATCTTTACAAGTTCTGTAATCACTTATAAGATAATTGATATGATCTGCTTCTACACACAGAGATTACTATTAATGAATAAGATACTATTTCAACAGATGTAAGCCTGTTCTTTCTTACACATAGATATTATATGAAAGTGTTAAATCTTCTAGAAATTACACAGTTCATATCAAATTCTCACAGTCTGATTCAGATTACTGATAATATAGTAATAAAGCTCTGAGATATCTGTGATTGAGTAGAGATCTTCATGACAACTGTGAAATAAAATCAAGAGAATTAAATCAATGTTCACTGAGATTCTGCTGAATAATATAAGATAGAAGATCTGATATGATTGAATCTTAAGAATATATAAATTATACATTCATCTCATACACTAGATTACTGTCACATCAGATATAAAGTGATAAAAGTTCTAGATAGTCACAACTATCATCTTAACACATTATTAGAGATTTATGATGTATTTCATACAAGCTTGCTCTGCTATATTATCACTGATTTATTCTCTTCTCAGCTGACTTCTGACTGACAGTCATCAGACATTATAGAAGAAGATAATGAGCTTGAGTAAGAAATTGAGAATATTCTCAATGAGAGACTCTGTAGTCACAGCTGATAATATCTTATGAAATGAGTTAACTACAATCAATTAATCTGAACTCTGAGTTCTGTGTTATCTGAAACAGCAGCTCTTGACTGATGAGAACTGCTTCTGAAAGAGAGAGATTAATGTAACAGACTGTGCCTGATCAATTATATAGACTATTTTATTATACTTCATAGATTCTTTCATTCTCAATCACTGATTCTCAGCTGCTATAAACACATGTAATATATACTCTGATTCTCAGTCATTTTCAATCACCAATCCTCAGCTGCTATAAATATATGTATATTCTTTCACTCTGAAGCTTCACTGCATACATCATCACATACATGTATAAATATTCATCTTAATCACTGATTCTCACACTTTCTCTTTCTTTTCTTCTTTAATGTTTTTATCTTTATTATATAAGATCTATCAATATTATACTGATCTATTCAGTGTAGATATCTTATATATAAGTTGATTTCAAATGTAAACTTCTAAAAGCTTTTATAGATTGTAATTTAATAAGTGATCTTAAGTAATTACAGCTTAAGAAAGTTTCTTTTCAGTTTATAAGTATCTCTCAAGATTATGTCTAGAGACTCAGTTTGAGAGTGTTTACAGACAGTAAGTATTTCTTATAGAAAAATAGCTTAATTTCATAGAAGATGCTCAAGAATGTTCTTCACTAAGATTGATTTATTTATCAGTTCAGAGAATTTCTCTGTTACAGATATAAAGAATAATATTTTATAAGTGATTGATAAGTTCTCTGAGACTTCTTTTACAGAGATTATTCATGATTTAAGTGACTGCCTCTGAGTGTCTGCAGTAGAGTTTGCAAAGATTGAAGTATATAAGTTTCTAGTTCTCTCAGTTATAATAGATGATTGCTGACTGACTGAGCTTAAAATATAAGAATAAGTACTCATAGATAATTATTCAGGTATTTGCAGCTTGATATGATATGTACTGTTAACTACTAGAAGTATTCACAGTAAAAAGATAAAATATAGAGATTAAATATATAGTAGTATTCAAGCTGAGTTATAAATAGTATTCATGAACTTCAGTCTATATAGTTGATGTGTAGTCAAGAGCCACTAACTCTATTAATTACATGAGAGATAGAAATAGAGATAAAGAATCTGCAAGAAGTGAAATTTCTTACACTTATAACATTTATCTCTGACTTCAACATTAAGATTTCAGAAGCAGATAATTAATCTTAAGAAGATTAAATAAAGATTAATATACTTAAGTAGATATTGACCTTTAAACTATTATAAGTTCTTATAAGTGTTGATAAAGCTTTAACTTATAAAGTCTTCTATATACAACTCTAAACATTAAATGATCATCTTATCAAGCTTAAGAGTTTACACAATATTAGTAGAAGATATTATATCTCAGTCACTTATATATCTATATTAAAGAATAATGCAGATACTATAAATTAAGTAGAGTTAAACATCTATATATAAGTAAGAGTTTCTGCTGTCTGAACAGGCTTCTGAGTCTCTAAGAATGTCTCTGAAGAAGTAGTCAATTAATGTTAATAAAAAGTAAGTATTAACTGTAACTGATCAGAATATATTGCTTACAACTATTAATCAGTTTATATATAAGAAATCCTGCTTCTCATAGTTTCAGTACTCTATTTCTATTCATTATGTAATTGATAGAGTTAGCAGCTCTTGACTATACATAACTATATAGACTGAAGTTCACGAATACTATTTATAACTTAGCTTAAATACTATTATATATTTAATCTTTACATTTTATCTTTCTACTGTGAATACTTTTAGTAGCTATTAGTATATATTATATCAAGCTGTAAATATCTGAATAATTATCTGTGAGTACATATTCTTGTATTTCAAGCTCTGTCAGTCAGTAACTGTCTATTATAACTGAAAGAACTAGAATCTTATATACTTTAATCTCTATAAACTCTACTGCAGACACTCAGAAGCAGTTATCTGAACTATAAATAATCTTTACAAAAGAAGTTTCAGAGAACTTATTAATTACTTATAAGATACTATTCTCTGTATTTATAATAGAGAAACTCTCTGAACTTATAAATAAATAAATTATAGTTAAAAACATTTTTAAGCATCTCTTATAGAATTAATCTATTTTTCTACAATAAATATATACTATCTATAAACAGTCTTAAATCAAGTCTTACTCTGATAACTGAATAATTAATACAGTCACTCAGTAGACTCTTAATATAAGAAATGAAGATATGCAGGTTTGAAACCTGCAGTGAATATATTAAATTCAGAACTCAAGCATCTCAGATTTGTAATAAATACAGAGATATATAAATTACTTTAATAAAATCACTCTATGTTTCTGAGCTGAGAAGTTATTATTATATGTATTTAATTGTCACTTCTTTATATATTTCTATGTTCTGTTATCTTGATATGATCTCAATATCAGTATTTTCTTCTATATAACTAACACTTGATCTGTATTTAATATTATACAAGAACTTATTATAAGCTCTACTTATATATAAGTATAATAAAAGAAGAATAATAATAATAATAATTAAATGAAGTTCCTTGACATAATCTTTAGAAATACTTATATATTAAAAAGAAACTTTCTTAAGTTATAACTACTTAAGATTATCTACTCAATCACAATCTATAAAAGCTTGTACAAGTTTGTATTTAAAATCAACTTATAAGTCTGACTGTATAATATGAAAGATTAAGAAGTTATTATCTATATAATAACAGAGCTCTACTACACTGAAGTTAAGTATTAACTGAATTATGTAGAGAATAATTATAAGAGATTATACTAATCTAGTCTTCAAATCTATTGAGAGAATAAGTTAG
>NW_025544774.1:4028818-4174355 GCF_000003525.1 Blastomyces dermatitidis ER-3
CAGTCCTTATAAAATTGTAATATAAATTAAAATCTGTGAAAATAGAGCTCTGAAATAAGATCTGAATGATAATATTTATAAAAAGACTGAATAAAGATATATAGAATAAGCTTATTTAAGTAAGACTGTAAGCTCTTAACTCTAAAGAAAACTGATAACTCTTATTCACTGCTTACAGATTACTGTGAGAATCACAGATATATAAAGAGTGAATCACTGATCAGTCTTATAAGAGTCAGAATAACAGAGAACAGATTTAGTAAGAAAAGATAATAAGATATAGAGAGATTTATATCTAACTACTGAGTAAAGAGAGAGAGCTTTATAAGCTCTTATAAACAGAATATATAACAGAGAGATTAAAAAAAAGAATCTCTTCTTTATCTATTTTAAACTAGAATAACTTCACACAAATTGTTAAGATAAATTATAATAGAAATTTCAGAAGTTACATATTTTGAAAGAATATATAACTGTCAGGTAATAACACAGTCACTTCTGAACACACTTGTGAATGTAAAGAGATGATAGCAGCTACTAATGATTTTAGTATAATATATATAAGAAGTCAGTGTATATCTGTAATTATATACTGACTTAAGCAATCTTTGAATCATATCTGATAGCATGTCTAAAAACTGATGAGAAGTGCAGACTTCTTCAGAGTATGATAATTTCATCTACAAAGTAATTCATAGTTATCATATCAGTGTGATTCTAAAATATCTTAAAAAATAGTATATAAAGAAGTAGTAAGTGAAAGAGTATTTAATTACTACTGCTCTGCTTATTAAGGAAAAACTTCACACTCAGATAAATGCTATATATATGAACAAATGAGATGTGAGAAATAAGATAAGAGTAGTGAATTAGATTCAAAGAAGTTCACTCTCAACTCAGAAGAATAAAAGAGAGATATATGTTATCAGAATTATATAATAGTAATAGAAAATGAAAATCAGAAATTATATAATGATATGATAATACACACTGTATATATAATTAATGACAAATCACTGCAATGAATATCTTCTCTAATTAATATAAATAATAACACTGTTCTCTACTATCTGAACTGAAAGATATGTAGAATCTCTTAGAGAGTTTACTTAAAGTAGTAAGAAAAGCAGTTGAGTGCACTGAACTGAAAGTAAAACTCTGTATATATATAAGAATTCTAAATAAGATTAAAACCTTATATACACAGTAACAGACTGAGATGAAAGTTAAATAATAATTGATATTAACTGTGAATCAAGTATTCACTATAAAGAGCTTTACTGATGCAATTACTATTATTAATAAGAATAGAGAAAATCTGACTATAGATCTGTAGTAGAAGATTAAATACTTATATGAATAGATAACTGCACTGAATCTGAACATCTTATTACAATTATTTACAATCTCTTCAGAAGTGTATATATAATCTGAGACTGCTCTACATGATGAGAATTTGAGTATGAAATATAATAAGTCAGATAATCTGTTGAAGTTATTACATTTTAATATTAACTGAAAAGATAATGCTGCAATTAGCTGACTAAGTCAGATACAATTATATTATGATTTAGAAGAATGTACAATCACTGAATAATAACATAGTCACTTTCAAACTTGCTTATGAATATAAAGAAGTCATAGTGATCATCAATTAATTTAGTATACAGTATATAAGAAGCTGATATATATCTGTAATTATATACTGACTCAAGCAATCTTTGAATCACATCTGATAGTATATCTAAAAACTGGTGAGAAGTACAGACTTCTTCAGAACATGATAATTTCATCTATGAAGCAATTTATAGTTATCATGTCAGTAAGATTCTAGAATGTCTTAAAAGATAGTGTATAAAGAGTAGTGAGTAGAAGAGTATCTGATTAATACTGCTTTACTTATTAAGAGAAAACTTCACACTCAGACAAATATCATATATATGAATGAATGAGATGTGAGAAAAGAGATGAGAGCAGTGAATTAGATTTAAAGAAGATCACTCTTCACTAAAAGAAATAAAAGAGAAAGTGATCATCACTGAAGTCATACAATGATAACAGAAATTATATAATAATATAGTAATATAATGATATAGTAATATAATAATAGACATTATACAATTAATAAGAAATCACTGAAATGAATACTTTCTCTAGTTAATATGAACAACATTCTTCTCTGCTATCTGAATCAGAAGATATGCAGAATCTTTCAGAGAATTTACTTAAAGTAGTAAGAAAAGTAACTGAAATCATTAAACTGAAATCAAAGCTCTGTATATATACAAGAATTCTAAATGAGATCAAGGTCTTGTGTATGCAGTGACAGACTGAGACAGAAGTTAAATAACAATTGACATTCACTGCAGATCAAGTATTTACTATGAAGAGCTTTATTAATATAATCACTATCATCAATAAGAATAGAGAAAATCAGGTTTTAGATCTGCAGTGAAAGATTGAATATTTACACAGATAAATGACTACACTGAATCTAAAGATCTCATCATAATTGTTCATAATCTCTTTAGAAGTATACACATTATCAGAGATCACTGTGCAGAATGAGAATCTGAGTATGAAATATATTAAGTCAGAAGATCTGTTAGAGTTATCAAGCTTTAATAACAACTGAAAAAATAATGCTGTAATCAGCTGACTAAGTCAGATATAATTATATTATCAGATTGAATATGAACTTATAGACAGATAGTTAATGAAATTTTAATAAGTTGTAAGATCTGTTACATTTCTATATAGAAAAGTGAAGTCATTATAAATAACTGATGAAAAGATAAATCTCACAGACTCAGAGTAATATTCATTTTCATGAATATAAAATGAGTTTTTCAAATAAATCTTGTATAACTATGAGAAAGTGAATATATGAGATAAATGTTATAAATGCTTTACTGAGTGTAGATAAGTAAGTGATTTTACATTATACTTTATATACTTCAGTTTATACTATCTTATATTGAATGAAGAGCTTTTAATATCTTTCTATTTATAGATCTTTATTCATAATCTTATATCTGAGTTAAGAGTGAAATGAAAATACTTAATCTTATAATCAGATATAATGAAAGAAGTGTACAATATTCTTATTATATGAGAATAAGTAAGTCAATTGTAACAGAAAATACTGTAATTAAGTATATCTCAGTAGAGAATAGATAATCAGACTTCTATAACATAAGTAACACACTCAGATATAATAAATCTAGATCTGAATACTATTGTTAAAGTACTGAATTCTCTAAAAAAGAAATTCTCTAAGTGAAAATCTTAATATTATGAGTATTAAGCTTGCTTTAACTGTAGATATTAAATTCATAATATAAAAGATTGCACACAGTATACACAGTTAAGAAAAGTAAGAGAGTTAAAAAACTAACAGAATCAGTGTGCTTAAAGACACTCACTGATATTCTATGAAAAGTCTTTAAAGTGAAAGAGATATCTGTGTTAGAAGACTCTCTGAATTCTGTGAATACTAAGAGAAAGCAAACTTCTGACTAAAATACAGATGAGAATGAAGTAGATACTCATCTCAATGTCTTGAGACTTAAAATGTTAATGTATAAGAGATACTTGAATAAGAATCAAGAGATAACTGTAAAAGTATTAATAGATATAGAAGCTTCTATATAATATATTAATAATTATATAATCTGAAGACTGAAAGAGATCTGCTGAGTGAAGAATTCTCAAAATATAAGATTATTTAATAACTGATATGTAATATTATCTGCAAGAGTAAGAGTTCTCTTACACTTTGAAGAATGATCTTACTATATTTGAGTGTGAGAGCTTCAGAATGTGAAATACAATCTTATTTTCAGACTCAATTGATTTCAAAGATTCAATCTGCAGATTCAATGACATTCATATCATATACAGTTGATTGATAGAAAGAAAACAGTTTATACAATTCTATCAACTGATGTGAGAAGAATATTTCATATCTCTGATATAGAAGAGTTAAATCTGCTTATATATTAATAAATAAAGAGAATGATTTGTAAGATCTCATTTAAAAGCATTCTGTATATCATACAGAATCTGAAAGTAGAGAAAACTAAGATAAAGAATATACAGAAGAATAAGTGTATGAAGAAGCTTCTAAAGAAGTATGAAAAGATCTTCTGAACAGATCTTTCATCAGAATTATCACTGAAATAAGAATTTGTACATGAGATTAACATACAGAATGTGAAATCAGTCAATCAGAATGTATATTCTCTGTCACAAACATATCTCACAGAACAGAAGTGTCAGATCAGAGACCTTCTAGAATATAATCTTATATAATTCTTATTAAGTATGTGAGGCTTTTCAGTTCTATTCATGAAAAAGATGAGTGAGAAGTGACAGATATGTATCAATTATTAAGTACTTAATAAGCTTATGATCAAGAGTGAATATTCACTGTCACAGATTTAACAACAGTTGTATAGAGTTAAATACATCTGATATCTATTAAAGATCAATCTTCTCTCAGAATACTGACAGATCTGTATAAATAAACTGTCAGTCTCATAAACTATGTTTAATATGCAATGAGAGAAGTTTTAATTCCTGATAATATTATTCAGTCTGATAAATATATCTGTTATCTTTTAAATAATGATGAATATAATTCTTTATAAACAGAATAAAATCTTATATCTTATATATCTTGATAATATTCTAGTCTTTTTAAACTCATATAATAAATATCTGAAGCATCTTAATGAAGTACTTATAACTCTGACAGACTATAAGCTTTATATCAAATTAACAAAGTATGTGTTTGAAATAGAAGAGTTGAAGGTTATAGAACATGTAGTAAGTGATGACTATATACATCTCATCTCAGAGAAATTAAATATTATAGTGAATTAACTGTAACTGAGAAATGTATATTATATACAATAGTTTCTTGAGTTAATCTTATATTATCACAGATTTATCAAGGATTTCACATAAATATCTGCATCATTATCAGATCTCTTAAGAGAAATAGATATAAATCTGTGAAAGAAGAAACAGACTTATATTCTCTATAATATCAAGACTCTGAAGAGGAAAAGTCTTGATAGAGAGTATACAGTAGTGCATATCTTAGCAGTTTCTATCTCATTCTTCTGCAGCAGTTAATGCAAAAAAAAGATCTTAGAAATAGTTTTTTACTTCTCTTGAAAAAGTAAGGTGTTTTTCTCTGAGTTTTATACAATATTCTTACAAAGAATTAAAAACAGAGCTGTTTTCTATCATAATTTCATATTCTTTTAAGTAAGAATTTCTTTTTCAGTGACTGAAGAGCTTTCATTAATATCTACTTCTTTTTTACACTCTTTATTAACTGATTTGAGTTGCACACTTGTTGTGTGAGAAGAATTAAATGATTTAGAATAAAATTGAATAGTTTTAATCAATTTCTCTGTAAAAAATTGGTTTATTTTTTGTCAGTTTTTCTCGTAAAAACTGTCATATTATCTGATTTATTATCAATTGATATCATACTTTTCCTCACTGTATCTTAAGAAAGAGATTATAAAGATTTTATTGATTTATCTCAAAAATCAATTTTAGTTTATTAGATTCTCTTCAAAAATCTAACCTAGTTACTGAACTAGTGTGAAAAAAATCAGGTATTTTATACACAAAAGTCTTTTATTCTTCTTTTGAAACAGTCTAAACAACTTTTCAATTGAAAACAGACTTAGAAATCTCTTAATTGAAAAAGTCTGATCAACTTTTCAAAAGAGTTCAATATATATCTCAATTGAAACAGTCTGATCAACTTTTCATTGAGTGAGAAAAATGAGTTCAAAAATACACTTAGTTGATGTGAAAAAAGATGCTTTCTCAAATGCTATTTCTGAGATTGAAATTCTGAAGAGAAGAAAGAAAGAAGAAATAGAGAAATAACAAGTTCTTGAAATACAGAAACTTGAAAAAGTAAGCAAGATTCTTGAAAAGCAGTATCTGAGTGAGATAAATGAAGAAGTTCTGTTAATTCTTCATGCTCAGAATAGACAACTACAGAAGCTGATCAAGTTCAAACTCAGAATTTCAAACACAGTTCAAAAAACATTGAAAATTTCTAGTACAATCACTGACTTCTTATCTTGCTCTTCTTTCTTCTTTTCTACTTTCTCTTCTTTGAATCAGAAGAAAACATATGCTCAAGCAGCTGAATCTGCTGTCTCTAAACCTGCTATCACAAAACATGCTTAAAATCCTCAGAAAACTGAGAAGAATAATACTCATACTTCAATTGATAGAAAAGTGAAGAAAAGAATGTAAAAGAAGAAAAACTTTCAAATCTTCAGAAATAGAAGACTTATTCTCAAAGTCTTAAATCAGAACATCTTGTAAAGAAACAAGCTAAATTCAAATCTCATTTTCAGAATCAGAAATGAAATTAATCAGCAGTTCTTTTCTCAGTTAATAACAGATATTGAACTTCAAAAATCAGCTATAGCTTCAATTGAGCTATTCTTCTTTAAAAACTCTATCATTCTGACTAAAATGTCTGAATTCAGTGCAGAATTCCTCATTCAGAATGAGAATCTCTGGAAATCAGTAATAGAATCTTTGTTAAACACAAAAATTCTATCTGAGAGAGATGAAAAGTGAGATAAATTTATTCTTCATAATATTTCAGTTGAAATTTTTGACTGTGAAGAAGGAATGCTACTTCTCAAAAATGAATTAGAAGAATACAACTCTATTCAACTGAGAAAAGAGCCTGTATAACTAAATTCAATTGAGTTTAGACAAAGCAGAAGAAATGCCTCTGTTCTAGTATATATAAAGACACTTGAACAGTCAAAGATCTCTGAAGTAAGAGTGACACATTTGAAAATGAGAGTTCATGAATACAAAGACTCAAGAATGAATCTCAAAGCTCAAACACAGTGTTCAAACTGTTAAAAATATGAATACTTTGCAATCTTCTGTTTCAGAGACTTAAAATGTACATTCTGTGTCAGAGATCATAAAACTAGTGAGTATAAATGTGAAACATGCTCAAAAAGAGATGAAATATGTCAATACACTCTGCTTAAATGCTCTAACTGTAAAGAAAAACATGCATCTAGCTCAAAAGAATGTATGTTTACTTCAAGAACTCAAAAGAACTGGAGAAAAGATGAAGCTCAAAGTAAATCTAAAACTGAAGAGAATAGTCAAGTCAGTAAACTCACAACTGCAAGCTTAAAAAGAAGAAACTCTCAACTATCTAAATCTTCAAACTCTAATTCATCAGCTAAATGTAAACAGAATTTGAATTCTCAAAATTCTATCAAGATTAGAGAATTGAGAAATGACTCTGATGATAAACTAGATATAATATAAGTAGTTGAGATTTCTACTTTTCAGAATAGTTATAATCTACTATCTGATGATAGTGATTAGATTCTACTCTACTCTCTTTTAGTATGAATATACAACAAAAACAACAAAAAAAGTTTAAAAACTCTTCAAAAATCACATTTATTCAAAATAATGTGAATAGAAACTCAAATTGTATTTATTCTTATCTTCAAATTACATTTGAATAAAAAGTTCATTTTATACTGCTTCAGAAGCTGAATTTTGATACTGAGCAAAAATATGTTATTTCTCATTCAAGCTACTACTGCTTTTTATCTCAAAAGTCTGAGATAAAGTCAAAAGTAGTGATCTATGAAAGAAAGAGATCAAGATATTAATTTAATCTAAGATTTAATATCATGTCTGACCCTGATATTCTGATAGGTGATATTATAGATAAAGAAAATGAGTTTGATACTATACAGCTTATAAATATCTATAATGAAAAGTCATTGAAGAAAAATAACAATATCTGAACAATTGATAGAGAATTTCTGAACATACCTTTATCAAGAAACTCTATAATTGCAGAAGATTTCAATGCACATCATCTCTGATGAAATTCAGAATGCAAGAGAGCAGTGAGAGCTGATAATCTAGTTGAATGAACCTTTAAGCATTTAATAGATTTGGTTAATAAGTCTGATCAACAAACATTCTTTAGAAAAGACATGAAACAGAAATCTATTATAGATCTAATCTTCATGTCACAAAATCTAATGAAAAGAAGACTTGTAAACTGGTTTATTGATTCAAATGAGACATCAGAATCAGATCATGAGATTATTCAATTTAAGATTGAACTGAATGAAAAACAAATGAGTGAAAATCCTCTGCTCTCTAATCAGTTTAACTTTGAAAAAGCTGATTAGAAAGCAGTTGAAGAAAGTATAAAACTGTTAAAATCTGAAAGACAGAATGAGCTATATTGAAATTCTGGTCAAGATATCTCCAATGAAATGCTTGAGAATAGAGTGAAGCTTATTACATCTATTATTCTAACAAGTGTTAGAGATAATATTTCAATGAGAAAATCTTCTGAGTATTCAAAACCTTGATGAAATGAGAATATCTCATTTAAAAGGAAAGAATTAGCTACTGCTAGAAGAGATTGAAAGAATGATGTAATATCTGATAAAGAGTTCAAAGCTGTCAGAAATGAATATTTTTCAGATATTAAAAAAGCTAAAACAGACTACTGAAATAAATTTCTTGAAGAAGTATAGAAGAAGGAAGTTTTTAAAGCTTTTAACTATACTAAAACAAGACAAGACTGAGATAAAAATAGAAGTATCACAAGAATGTTCAATCTCACTCATTTTATTTGCAATATACACTGCATATCTATTCAAGAATAGAAATATGAGAATAGTGAGATCTCTGAGTTATATGAATAATATTAGTCTAGTCTACAGCTCAAAAACTATCAAAGAGAATTTGAAAGTGATTGAAGAAGCTGCAAAGAAAATCTTTGTTAGAACAAATATCAATCAAATTCAATTTGATATGAATAAAACTGAGTTAATTCATTTCTTTTCTAGATTCAATGAGAAAGAACTGTCTCTATCTCTTTTAAATAGAGAGATTAAACTCAGTGTAAATATTAAATGATTAGAAGTATGATTAAACTTCAAGTTGAATTTTAAATATCACATTCAACAAAGAACTGTCAAGACAGAAAGGCTATTGAACAACATAATCAGACTATCAAATACAGAGAGAGGTCTATTCTTCCAGGCTATGAGACAGTTATATATAGCCTGTATTATATCAGTAGCTGATTATGAAGTTCAAGTTTGATGAAATAATCAAGAGAATTTCACTGAACTTCTTCAAAGTCTGTAAAACAGAGTCTTGAGAAGAATTCTGAAAGCATTCAAATCATCTTCTATTAAAATAATGAAAATTGAAGCTTCAATTTCTTCTCCTGCTATTAGATTTGAAAAGACCTGTATGAACTATGCTCTGAGAGTTATAAAGATAAGCTCAAATCATATAATCAGAGAAAGAGTCTCTTCTTCATTTTCATTAATTAACTCTGAAAATGAACTGAATTGAAATAGATTTCTTGACTGAAATGAAAATAATTCTTCAAAGAAAATGTCTTCTTAACTTTACAGACTATTATTATTATTATTATTATTCTTCCATTATACTCATATGCAAGCGGAGCTTATGATGAGTCCTTGCGTGATGTTAAATACAGGCCAAGTGTTGGTTATACAGGAGGAAATACAGGTGTTGAGACCACGCCAAGATAACAAGAACATAGGAAATACAAAGGAGTGACAATTAGATACATGCGACTTTACAGACTATACTCTCTGATTAAAAATCAATTTTCTTCTTTAAATGTTGAAAAAGTGAATCATGAGAAGTTATCTCTCTGAAGAGAAAAGCTTGAATCTCTTATAGACTTATAAATAAGTGAACTATCAAAAGAGAAAGAATATGAACAGCATTTGAAGAGAATTTCTACAATTAATATAAAAGACTCTATTCTGATTTATTCAGATGACTTAAAGAATGAGAATCTGAATAGATTAGATACAGACATTGCTTATACTGAAGATAATATCAATTTTATCTCAGATTTCTGAAATCTAGGCTGTGAATCTGAAGTCTTTGATGCTGAACGATTTGCAATAGTGAAAGCTTTTAAACTCATAGAAATAAAATCTCATAAAAGAGACAATAGTTTGAAAGAGACATGAGTATTCTCTGATAATCAAGCTGCTTTAAAAAGACTTAGAAATAGTCAGATTCATAATGATCAAATGAATCTTGAACTGATTTTAAACTCTATTTTGAAAATTCAAAAGAGAAGAATATCAAAGCTGATAATTCATTTACACTGAGTTCCTGCTCATATGAATATTCATGACAATGAATTGGCTGATTCAGCTGCAAAAAAGAGTGCAGAATTAAGCAGATCTATTAAAAAAGTTATATCCTGATCTTTTATAAAGAGAAAAATAAAAGAATCTTATTTAGACAACTGAAATGAAAGCTGGCAGAAATAAAAGAAGAGTATACATTATTCAAGATTTGAAACAAAACCCAAGTGAAAATCTTGTTCAATTAAATGTAAAAAGAAAATATTCTCATCTATAATACAGCTGAAACTAGAACATGACTATTTCAAATCTTATATACAAAGATTTGATGATAGATTTGACTCAATAGAATGCTCATTCTGCAATGCAAATGAGAATCCTGAGTATATTGTAATACACTGTGTGTTATACAATAGTCTCAGAGTTAGATTGAAAGAGAAGTATAATCTAAATCAATTAAATATGAGATTCTTATTCTCAACTGAGACAGGAATTAAATATTTAATAGACTTTCTATCAGAAACTCAAGCAGCTATAAGAAAATGACTAAATTCAGAATTATCTGAATATGAAGAGAAGAAAATCAATCAGATATAGTCTGTTAAAACAGCTATATACTATCTTTTAATAATTTATTTTGTTACAGTCTCTCTTTACTTTATCTTTTTCTTTCAATTTCTTTCTATCTATCTATTTAATGTGTCTATCTTTAAGACTGTGTTCTATTTCTCTTTTCCTTTGTCATAATATTGTCAAATGATTTCAAAGTATCAGAAGATGTTAAAACACTGTAATTTATAAACACTTTTTGTATTCTGAGCTGCAATTTTCTGATTTTACATGTCTGAAATTGATGAATATATAATAGTTAACTTTACAGATATAGAAAAAACCCTGAGAACTAAAAATTCTCAGATAGATATTATAGTCTCTGACTGCATACATCTATAATTGAAGAATAATAATAATAATAACAGATATAAATCTGTGAAAGAAGAAGTTTCATTCAATCATCTGAAATATCATATGTGAAGAGGGTTTTCTCACACTGAGAGAATATGTAATAACATTCTCAGTACTTATTCAATCAGATCATGATAAATCTATCTACATTGAGATAAATATATTCAAATAAGCTTTCAGAGATGCTCTTCTACAGATAAGCAAGAACAGCAAGCTACATCTGATGATGTATAATGATAGAAAACTATTAGACACTGAGCTCAATTACTCAGTGTATGAAAAGAAATTACTAATGATCAAGCATGCACTGACATTATGAAATAGATATATTGATAACACATATATAACAACAGTGATTATAGATCACAAAAGCCTTATCTATCTATAATTAATAATAAAATCTTTCAAGCACTTAGTATGTTGAATCTCAGAGTTTGAAGCATACAATCTTCATATTAAATATTAAAAGAAATCAGACACTGTGATATCTGATGCAATCAGTTACAGATCTGATTTCATGAGTGAGAGTTCTGTAAATTAGATATAAGAGAAGTTCAGATTAAATGTACTAAGAGAGTGCAAGAAATCAGAGTAAGTGAACACAATAATCTCTCACTTAGAGAATGACAAGATGTCAGATAATAAGCATCTCATAAAAGTAGTAGAAGAGATGCTTTCAAACTTCAAACTGAGAATATTGAAAAATGATGTTATAC
This sequence comes from Blastomyces dermatitidis ER-3, assembly GCF_000003525.1. NCBI lineage: Eukaryota > Fungi > Ascomycota > Eurotiomycetes > Onygenales > Ajellomycetaceae > Blastomyces > Blastomyces dermatitidis. The sequence continues at coordinate 4,040,700 of NW_025544774.1, forward strand.
TTTACTGTAATCTAGAATATGCAGAAGCTCTCTATCTAGAATATTTATTTAGATACAACTTGATGACTCATATATATAATAAATTCAGTCACTTAGAAAGCTCTGAACTCATAAGTGTACTAAAATCAAGAGTTTACTAGCTAAGCATAATTGAGAATATTCAGATATACACTTATGAGTGTCTGAATTATCAGATTATGAAAGAATCTAAGAAAGAATTAGAACACAAGAAAGTATAATATCAGATGAAGTGTACAATACAACTGTTTAAATGATGAGAGATGAATCTCATAGCTATATTACTATAAATATTAAATGAAAATTGATAAATAATCACTGCTATTGATTATACTACTAACTGATCAGTCATAAAAGCAGTTTCAGAGACAATAGAGAAGATGATAGCAAAGTTTCTATATAATGAGATCTATGTTAACTATAAAATACTGCATGAGATTCTGACTGATAACAGTTCAAATCTCATAGAAGAAGTGATGAGGCATTTCATGAGTCAGTTACAGATAAGATATTATAGAACAACATCATATCATTCACAGATGAACAGAAAAATGAAACACTTGAATAAAATCTTAAACAACATGCTGATGAAATATCTAGTGAGCAAGTCTATGAGACTATAAGATGAATATCTCAGACAGGTGCTATTAATCAGGCGGATTTGACAGCATGCAGTCTTTAAGTATTCATCATTCTATCTCTTGTATGAATTGCATCTGTGCATTCTGAAGAATGCTTCAGAAAAGGTCAGGAAGAAAACAGCAGTTGCAGATGCAGCAGAAACAGCAGTTACAGACACAACAGTCACAGACACAGAATCAAGATTGAAAGAGATCAGTTATGCATATATAAAAGCTAACAAGTTACTTCTGAACTGAGCAATTCAATTGAAAAGAATATGAGACTCACTAGTTAAGAAATCAAGTCTTAAGATAAGAATGTAAGTTCTTGTACATAATGAGAGTTCTGAGAAGTTTCAATCTAGATAATTTAAGTCATATAAAATACTCAAATCACATTCTCTGAGAATATATGCATTGAAAGAATCAGAGAGATGAATCTTATACAACTTAATAAATAATTTATAACTTATAAAAGTAAAAATGTAAGATCTGAGCAGATTACAATTATTCACAGTACTATTATTAGTATTGAAAAAGAAGAGACTTACAATTGAAAAGTCTTATAAAGTAAGAGAAATTATAGATACTTATGAATCAGATAATCTCACTTATTTCAATCTTTTCATGATTATAAGAAAAGAATGAGAAGAAATGAAGAAATCAGATAAATATCATACTTTAATAAGTAATGAGATTGTAGTCAGTTATATAATAACACACTGCAGACAGCAGATGCAACACAGTAAAAAGCAGTCTCAAAGCAGCAGACTTATATATGAATCAGATTACAGAAGAAAAAGAAATTTAGAGTTGAATTTAACTGTTTACATCAGTTCAATTACAGAGATAACAGAGAATGAAGTATCTGAAACATTCATAAATGTATGAAATCAAGTCATCTCAACCTCTGAGAACACTCAGAGATCAGGTGAGATTAGTTTCAATAGACTGTTCACTGTAGTGATCTGAGCGGGTGAAGAGAGACAGTATAATGTATGAGACAGAATTATAAAAGATGAAAGCTGCTGAATCTAGTTATTAAACACTGTATTATATAGAGGTTGTGTAAGAGTAGTGACTAGCAGATAAACAAAAAGTGTAAGAAAAGAGAAATAAATTGATCATCAACTGTAAGAGTCAGCTGTAAAAGACAAATATTATCATACATATCTCATTCATTTTCATACATCACATATTTAAGCTATGTTCAACACCATGTCATCTGAAAAATATCAAAGATAAAGAAAATCTCAAAACTCAAGATCTGCAAGAGATTCAAGAGCTGTAAGTCACTCTTATAACAATGCTGCACATGCCTCTGATTCCTCTATCACTCTGTGTATGACATTAATGTCATTTATCACAAGATTGGCTGGAATGCCAATATAGAAATGTATACATGTATATATAGAAAAATTGAGAAAGAGTATGAGACCTGCAGAATCAGAAGTCAGAGCTGAAGGAACAGAGACAGAAGAAATAAAAGAAGAAGAAGACACAGAATCAGATAAATGACAGTGAGAGTCACTCAAAGTTAAACACTTATAATCTGATATATGCACAACCTTCTTCATAGAGAAGAAAGAGAAAGCAACAGAAGAAGCTTGAGAGTGAGAGAGAGTAGTCTTGATAATGTTATTATCTTCAATTAAAATGATATCTGACACTGAAGTAACTAAGAACTATTGTTAGTATATAAAATCACAAAAGCAGAAGTAACAATTACTGAATGAATACCTACTGATCTTAGAATTATACATGTAATTACAACACACACAAGGCTTCTCAGAAAGAGAGAGAGAGACATGAAGAAATACAGAAAGCAGAACACAGCATACAAACAGCTCATTCTTATAATAACATCTCAGATAAGACATACAAGTCTCACATCTACAGATGTAAAAGAGTACAATATTTATATTCTCATTTCTGAAAACACAGATATTTTTTATCTGTATTACAAAGTCAGATAACAGATATCAGAGAATAGACTGATACAGATCTATTATTCTGAAGAAATTTATTAGAGCAGATATCTCTGTAATATTAAACTTTACAGTTATAAAAAGTTTTCTAATATCTGTAAATATCATGACTTTATATATAATAAAACTCATAATGATTTCTTCTAAGAACAGGAAAATCAGTGTTAGAAAGAAAAGATAAAAAAGAAAAAGACTTATAATCTTGACACTGTTAAGAAGAAGAGTGATTCTCTAGTATAAATAAATAATTGTCTTATTATGAATATTTAAAATAAATGTAACAATCAGTGTCTGCAGCTGAGCTTCAGATAGTTATGTTATATACAGTCTTTATATAATAAATTATTCTAGAGATTGGTAAGAAGGGTGGGAGTATACATGCTGAGAAATATGATTCATTAAGTCTAAACAACATCTTCTTGAAACAGGGAGAGCTGATAATAAAAGCAGAGACAGCAGAATCAGAGAGAGCAGAGACAGTAGAAGCAGGAGAACCAGACACAGAAGCAGATGTAGAAGATTGAGAGAAAGTAACAGAGAAAGAAACAGCGAGAGTAGAAGAGAACACAGAATACTCAGTCATACATAGCACAGACAATTTCTTCATTATCACATTCTTCAAGTTCTCAATCAATGATTCAACATTGAGTTCACTATCATCAGCAGACATGAATCTGTCAATACATAAAGATTCTATATAATTAAAAACAAACATATTAGCATCTGCATTCACATAAAATTATGTCAGAAAATATGATCAGAAGCTCACTAAGAAGAAAAAACAGTCAAGAGCATATAAGAAGATGAAGAAGATATGCTATTCATAATAATACATTCTGACAATTATTAGAAGAGAAACAAGTTCTGATCACATTTCACAATGCATTACACTTACTGCTAACAAACTGTCTGATATAAGCACTATAATGACACTTATTGTGAGAACAGAGAGTCATTGCCATAAATGCATACAATGTGATAGATAGACAGATAGAAAGAGTTGAACAGAAGAAAGAGGTAGAAATCTTGAATGAGATGATAGCATTTAATAATGATGATGATGAAGAAGATGATTGAGAAATGAGAAAAGTTAATGAATGAGTGAGGTAATATAGTGAAAGTTTCTTTGTAAGAGTGTACATAAGACACTAGTCAAATCAGAGATAGATCACAGAATCATGAACACTAGTGACACACTAATCTGCATAAAGCTAGAATAAACATCATAGTCACATAACTGTATTATTATTCAGTGATTATATATTCTTCTGAATCACATTCTCTCTCACCAGATTTGATCACACTCATATAATCATGTCATACACTCTAGCTTCATGCAGATTAGCTTGTTACTAGTAATTCACAATTATATGATCTATTTCTTATTCAGCTAGCATTCTGTGTACACTCTTATAAAGAAACTTTCACTATATTATATCTCTTATTCACTAATCTTTCTCATTCTTCAATCATCTTCTTCATCATTATTATCATTGAATGTTACTAGCTTATTCAAGATTTCTACTTCTTCTTCTATTCAACTCTTTCTATCTGTTCATCTATCACATTGTATATGTTTCTGACAATGACTCCTCATTCTCAGAATAAGCATTATTGTAGTGCTTATACCAGGCAGTTCATTAGCAGTAGGTGTAATGCATTGTGAAATATAATCAGAACTTGTTTATCTTCTAATAATTGCTAGAATATATTATTATAAATAACACATCTTCTTCATCTTCTTATACACTCTTAATCATTTTTTCTTCTCAGTGAGCTTCTGATCATGTTTTCTGACAGAATTTTATATGAACACAGATGCTGATATGTTTGTTTTTATTTACATAGAATCTGAAACAAGACAAGACTGAGATAAAAATAGAAGTACCACAGAGATCTTCAATCTCACTCATTTTATTTGCAATATACACTGCATATCTATTCAAAAATAGAAATATGAGAATAGTGCGATCTCCGAGTTATGTAGATGATATTGGTCTAGTCTACAGCTCAAAAACTATCAAAGAGAATTTGAAAGTAATTGAAGAAGCTGCAAAGAAAATCTTTGTTAGAGTAGATATCAATCAAATTCAATTTAATATGGATAAAACTGAGTTAATTCATTTCTTTTCTAGATTCAATGAGAAAGAACTATCTCTAACTCTTTTAAATAGAGAGATTAAACCCAGTGTAAATGTCAAATGATTAGGAGTATGGTTAAACTCCAAGTTGAATTTTAAATATCACATTCAACAAAGAACTGTCAAGGCAGAAAGACTATTGAATAACATAATCAGACTATCAAATACAGAGAGGGGTCTATCCTTCCAGGCTATGAGACAGTTATATATAGCCTGTATTACATCAGTAGCTGATTATGAAGTTCAAGTTTGATGAAATAATCAAGAGAATTTCACTGAACTCTTTCAAAGTCTGCAAAACAGAGCCTTGAGAAGAATTCTGAGAGCATTCAAATCATCTTCTATTAAAGCAATGAAAATTGAAGCTTCAATTCCTTCTCCTGCTATTAGATTTGAAAAGACCTGTATGAACTATACTCTGAGAGTTGTAAAGATGAGCTCAAATCATATAATCAGAGAAAGAGTCTCTTCTTCATTTTCATCAATTAACTCTGGAAATGAACTGGATTGGAATAGATTTCTTGATTGAAATGAAAATAATTCTTCAAAGAAAATGCCTTCTCAACTGTACAGACTATGCTCTCTGATTAAAAATCAATTTTCTTCTTTAAATATTGAAAAAGTTGATCATGAGAAGTTATCTCTCTGAAGAAAAAAGCTTGAATCTCTTATAGACTTACAAATAAGTGAACTATCAAAAGAGAAAGAATATGAACAGCATTTGCAGAGAATTTCTACAATCAATATAAAAGACTCTATTCTGATTTATTCAGATGACTTAAAAAATGAGAACTTGAATAGATTAGACGCAGGCATTGCTTATACTGAAGATAATATTAATTTTATCTCAGATTTCTGAAATCTAGGCTCTGAATGTGAAGTCTTTGATATTGAACTATTTGTAATAGTGAAAGCTTTCAAACTCATTGAAATAAAATCTCATAAAAGAGGAAATTGTTTGAAAGAGACATGAATATTCTCTGATAGTCAAGCTGCTTTAAAAAGACTTAGAAATAGTCAGATTCATAATAATCAAATGAATCTTGAACTGATCTTAAACTCTGTTTTAAAAATTCAAAAGAGAAGAATATCAAAGCTGAGAATTCATCTGCACTGAGTTCCTGCTCATATGAATATTCATGGCAATGAATTGACTGATTCAGCTGCAAAAAAGAGTGCAGAATTAAGCAGATCTATTCAAAAAATTGTGTTCTGATCTTTTATAAAGAGAAAAATAAAAGAATCTTGTTTAGACAAGTGAAATGAAAGCTGGCAGAAATAAAAGAAGAGTATACATTATTCAAGATTTGAAACAAAACCCAAGTGAAAATCTTGTTCAATTAAATGTAAAAAGAAAATATTCTCATCTATAATACAGCTGAAACTAGGACATGGCTATTTCAAATCTTATATACAAAGATTTGATGATAGATTTGACTCAATAGAATGCTCATTCTGCAATACAAATGAGAATTCTGAGCATATTATAATGCACTGTGCATTATACAATAGTCTCAGAGTCAGATTGAAAGAGAAGTATGATCTAAATCAATTAAATATGAGATTCTTATTCTCAACTGAGACAGGAATTAAATACTTAATAGACTTTCTATCAGAAACTCAAGCAGCTACAAGAAAATGACTAAATTCAGAATTATCTGAATATGAAGAGAAGGAAATCAATCAGATATAGTCTGTTAAAACACCTATACACTCTCTTTTAATAATTTGTTTTGTTATAGTCTCTCTTTACTTTATCTTTTTCTGTATCTTTTTCTTTCAATTTCTTTCTATCTATCTATTTAATGTGTCTATCTTTGAGACTGTGTTCTTTCTCTCTTTTCTTTTGTCATGATATTGTCAAATGATTTCAAAGTATTAAAAGCTGTTAAAACACTGCAATTTGTAAACAGTTTTTGTATTCTGGGCTGGAATTTTCTGATTTTGCATATCTGAAATTGATGAATGTACAATAGTTAACTTTACAGACATCGAAAAAACCCTGAGAACTAAAGTTCTCAGGTAGATGTCATAGTCTCTGACTGCATACATCTATAATTGAAGAATAATAATAATAATAATACATAGAATCTTCATATATTGACAGATCTGCATCTGTCAATGATAGTAAACTTAATATTGAATCATTGATTGAGAACTTGAAGAATGTGATAATGAAGGAATTGTCTGTGTCATGTGTGATTGAGTCTCTTATATTCTCTTCTATCTCTTCTACTGCTTCTTTCTCTGCTACTTTCTTCTCTGTTTCTTTCTCTGCTACTTCTCTTCAATCTTCTACACTTGTTTCTGTGTCTGATTCTCCTGCTTCTTCTATCTCTGTTCCTGCAATCTTCACTTTCACTACTTCTGCTCTCACTGCTGTCTTTATTACTAGCTCTCTCTGTTTCAAGAAGATATTATATGGACTCAGTCAATCACATTTTTCAGTGTGTACACTTCTGCTCTTCTTACTGATCTCTAGAATGATTTATTATATGAAGACAGTATATAACACAACTATCTGAAGCTTAGTTGTGAACACTGACTATTATATTCATTTTAAATATTTGTGATGAGACAATTATTTATTCATATCAGAGAATCACTCTCTCTCTCAACATTATTGAGATTATAAGTCTTTTTCTTTTTCATCTTTTCTTTCTGGCACTGATTGTTCTGTTCTTAGGGAAAATCATTATGAGTTTTATTATGTATAAAGTTATAATATTCACAGATATTAAGAAACTTTTTACAACTGTAAAGTTCAATATTGTAAGAATATTCACTCTGATAAATTTCTTTAGAATGATAGATCTGTATTAGCCTATTCTCTGATATCTGTCATCTGACTTTGTAATACAGACAAAAGATATCTGTGTTTTCAGAAACAGAAACATGAATATTGTACTCTTTTACACCTGCAGATATAAGACTCATACATCTTATCTAAGATATTATTATGAGAATGAGCTGTTTGCATGCTATGTTCTGCTTTCTGCATTTCTCTGTATCTCTCTCTCTCTTTCTAAGAAGTCTTGTATGTGTTGTAATTGTATGTACAACTCTAAGATTAGCAGGTGTTTATTCAGTAACTGTTCTCATCTCTGATTTTATAGTTTTTGTATACTAATAATGATTCTTAGTTACTTCAGTGTCAGAGATCATTCTAATTAAAGATGATAATATTACTGAGACTACTCTCTTTCATTCTTAAGCTTCTTTCATCACTTTCTCTTTCTTCTCTGCAGAGAAGGTTGTGTGCATACTGAATTATAAGTATTCAGCTCTGAGTGACTTCTGCTGTTATTTATTCAGTTCTGCATCTTCTTCTTCTTTCATTTCTTCTGTCTTTATTCTTTCTGCTCTGACTTCTAGTTCTACACATTTCATGCTCTTCTCTAATTTTTCTACACATACATGTACACATTTCTATATTGACATTCCAGTCAATCTTGCAATAAATGACATTAATATTGTACATAGAGTAGTAGGGAAATTGAAGATATGTATGATATTATTATAAGAGCAGCTTGCAGCTCTTGAATTTCTTGTGAATCTTGAGTTTTAAGATTTTCTTTATTTTTGATGTTTTTCAGATGATATGGCATTGAAAATAGATTAAACATGTGATATATAAAAATGAATAAATTATATCTAATAATATTTATCTTTTACAGTCAACTCTTACAGTTGATGATTAATTTATTATTTCTTTTCTTTTCTTACACTTTTTCTTTGTCTGCTAGTCACTACTCTTACATAATCTCTATGTAATACAGTGTTCAGTGACTAGATTCAGCAGCTTTCATCTTGTGATTCTGTCTTATATGTTATACTGTCTCTCTTTACTCACTCAGATCACTACAGTGAATAGCTCATTGAAATTAATCTCATCTGATCTCTGAGCATTCTCAGAGGTTGAGATGAATTGATTTCATGTGTTCACAGATGTTTTAGATTGTTCATTCTCTATAATCTCTGTGATTGAACTGATGTAAACAGTTAAATTCAACTCTGAATCTCTTTTTATTCTGCAATCTGACTTATATATAAGTCTGCTACTTTGAGATCACTCTTTATCATATTACATCTGCTGTCTGTGATGTGTTAATATACAACTAGCTACTGTCTCATTACTTATTAAAGTATGATGTTCATCTGATTACTTTATTATCTCTCATTCTTTTCTTATAATTATGAAAAGATCAGAAGAAGTGAGATTATCTGATTTATAAGTATCTATGATTTCTCTTACTTTATAAGACTTTTTAATTATAAGTCTCTTCTTTTTCAACACTAATAATAGTGCTGTGAACAATCATAATTCACTTGAGTCTTGCATCTTTGTTTTCATAAGTCATGAATCATTTATTAAGTTATACAAGATCTGTTCCTCTGATTCTTTCAATACATATATTCTCAAAGAATGTGATTTAAGTATTTTATATAATTTAAATCATCTAGATTGAAACTTCTCAGAATTCTCATTACATACAAGAACTTATATTCTTATCTTGAGACTCAATTTCTTAACTAGTGAGTCTCATATGCTTTTCAATTAAATTGCTTGATTCAGAAGTAACTCATTAGCTTTTATACATGCATGACTGATCTCTTTCAATCTTGATTCTACATCTGCAAATGTTGCATCTGTAACTGCTATTCTCTCTCTCTTCTCTTCAAAACATTCTTCAGAATGCGCGGATGTAATTCATACAACAGGTAGAATGATGAAAACTTGAAGACTGCATGCTGTCACATTTAGACTGGCCGCTGGGACCATGAATTTCACGTTTGGTCCCATTTGGTCTGGTCTCATACATTTCTTGGCGTGAATCCCGCTGGGACTGGCTATCAAAAAAACATGTAAAGTGACTATATATCAGATCTTAAAATGAAACCATGACTTGAAAACAATGAGAAAGTGATCTCATTTGATTCCATTTAGTCTCATTCTTGGCATAAAGTTACTGTTTTTAGACATTTTAAGGTTTTTTTTAGACTATTTTTAATTTTTTAAAAAGTAACACTTTTTGGTAATGCTTAAATAAGATTTAAAGTCATTTAAAGCAATAAAAATAATTTAAATTGAGAAGTGGAAATCATGGTCTCATTTGAAAAATGTGACAAGAGTAGACAGTAAGTCTCACTGAGACAGTATGAGACTACTATCTAATGTTAAAACCATGTAATGGGATCAGTCGAATTGGTAATGAAACTATCAAAAAATCTGGTCCTGGTCTCAGACACGGTCACACGGTCAGTCTAGTCACATTCATGTGATTAATAGCATCTGTCTGAGATATTCATCTCATAGTTTTATAGACTTACTCACTAGATATTTCATCAGCATGTTGCTCAAGATTTCATTCAAGTGTTTCATCTTCTCATTTGTCTGTAAATGATATAGTGTTATTCTACAATGTCTTGTCTGTAACTGGCTTATGAAATGTCTCACTGCTTCTTCTACAAGATTCACATCATTATCAGTTAGAATCTTACACAGTATTTCATAGTTATCATAGATCTTATTATGTAGAAACTTTATCATCATCTTCTCTATTATCTCTGAAACTGCTTTCATGACTGATCAGTCAGTAGTATAATTAATAGCAGTGATTATTTATCAATTTTCATTTGATATTCACAGTAATATATCTATGAGATTCATATCTCATTATTTAAACAGTTGTATTGTACACTTCATCTGATGTTACACTTTCTTATATTCTAATTCTTTCTTAGATTCTTTCATAATCTGATAATTCAAGCATTTATGAGTATATGTCTGAATGTTCTTAGTCATGCTTAATCAGTATGCTCTTGATTCAAGTATACTTATAAGTGCAGAGTGTTCTAAGTGATTAAATTCCTTGTATATATGAGTTATTAAGTCACATCTAAATGAAGATTCTAGATAGAGAGCTTTTACATATTCTAGATCACAGTAAAGTATAACATTGTTTTTTAATTTTCTCAGCTTGAAGTTCAGAAGCATCTCTTCTACTACTCTCATAAGATACTTGTTATTCAATATCTTATCATTCTTCAAGTGAGAGATCATTGCATGCACTTATTCTAATTTCTTACATCTTCTCAGTATATTTAATATGAAATTCTCTTATATCTGATTTGCAGAATTCTCACTTATAAAATCCAGTCTGTGACTGATTGTATCAGATATCACAGTGTTTAATCACTTTCAGTATTTGATATGAAGATTATATGCTTAAAACTCTGAGATTCAACATAGTAAGCATTTAAAAGGTTTTATCATTAATTATAGATAGATAAGGCTTTTGTAATCTGAGATCACTGTTGTTATGTATCTGTTGTCAATATATCTATCTCATAACATCAGTGTATACTTGATTACTAGTAATTTCTTTTCATACACTGAGTAATTGAGCTCAGTGTCTGATAGTTTCCTATCATTGTATATCACTGAGTGCAGCTTGTCATTCTTACTCATCTGTAGAAGAGTGTCTTCAATAGCTTATTCAGATACATCTGTTTCAATATAGAAAGGTTTATCATAATCTGATTAAATAAGCACTGAAGATATTATTATACATTTTCTCAGTGTGAGAAAAGCCTCTTTATACACAGTATTTCAGATAATTGAATGAAACTTCTTCTTTCACAGATTTATATCTATTTCTCTTAAGAGATCTGATAATGATGCAGATATTTGTGTGAAATCCTTGATAAATCTGTGATAATATAAGATTAACTCAAGAAACTATTGTATATAATGTACATTTCTCAGTTACAGTTAATTCACTATAATATTTAATTTCTCTGAGATGAGATGTATATAGTCATCACTTACTACATGTTCTATAAACTTCAACTCTTCTATTTCAAACACATACTTTGTTGATTTGATATAAAGCTTATAGTCTGTCAGAGTTGTAAGTACTTCATTAAGATGCTTCAGATATTTATTATATGAGTTTAAAAAGACTAGAATATTATCAAGATATATAAGATATAAGATTTTATTCTGTTTATGAAGAATTATATTCATCATTATTTAAAAGATAACAGATATATTTATCAGACTGAATAATATTATCAGGAATTAAAACTTCTCTCATTGCATATTAAACATAGTTTGTGAGACTGACAGTTTATTTATACAGATCTGTCAGTATTCTGAGAGAAGATTGATCTTTAATAGATATCAGATGTATTTAACTCTATACAACTGTTGTTAAATCTGTGACAGTGAATATTCACTCTTAATCATAAGCTTATTAAGTACTTAATAATTGACACATATCTGTCACTTCTCACTCATCTTTTTCATGAATAGAACTGAAAAGCCTCACATGCTTAATAAGAATTATATGAGATTATATTCTAGAAGGTCTCTGATCTGACACTTCTGTTCTGTGAGATGTGTTTGTGACAGAGAATATACATTCTGATTAACTGATTTCACATTCTACATGTCAATCTCATGTACAAATTCTTATTTCAGTGATAATTCTGATGAAAGATCTGTTCAGAAGATCTTTTCATACTTCTTTAGAAGCTTCTTCATACACTTATTCTTCTATATATTCTTTATCTTAGTTTTCTCTACTTTCAGATTCTGTATAATATACAGAATGCTTTTAAATGAGATCTTGCAAATCATTCTCTTTACTTATTAATATATAAGCAGATTTAACTCTTCTATATCAGAGATGTGAAATATTCTTCTCACATCAGTTGATAGAATTGTATGAACTGTTTTCTTTCTATCAATCAACTGTATATGACATGAATGTCATTGAATCTGCAGATTGAATCTTTGAAATCAATTAAGTCTGAAAATAAGATTGTATTTCACATTCTGAAGCTCTCACACTCAAATATAGTAAAATCATTCTTCAAAGTGTAAGAGAACTCTTACTCTTGCAGATAATATTAAATATCAGTTATTAAATAATCTTATATTTTGAGAATTCTTCACTCAGCAGATCTCTTTCAGTCTTCAGATTATATAATTATTAATATATTATATAGAAGCTTCTGTATCTGCTAATACTTTTAGAGTCATCTCTTGATTCTTATTCAAGTGTCTCTTATACATTAACATTTTAAGTCTCAAGACATTGAGATGAGTATCTGCTTCATTCTCATCTATATTTCAGTCAGAAGTTTGCTTTCTCTTAGTATTCACAGAATTCAGAGAGTCTTCTAACACAGATATCTCTTTCACTTTAAAGACTTTTCATAGAATATCAGTGAGTGTCTTTAAGCACACTGATTCTGTTAGTTTTTTAACTCTCTTACTTTTCTTAACTGTGTATACTGTGTGCAATCTTTTATATTATGAATTTAATATCTACAGTTAAAGCAAGCTTAATACTCATAATATTAAGATTTTCACTTAGAGAATTTCTTTTTTAGAGAATTCAGTACTTTAACAATAGTATTCAGATCTAGATTTATTATATCTGAGTGTGTTACTTATGTTATAGAAGTCTGATTATCTATTCTCTACTGAGATATACTTAATTACAGTATTTTCTGTTACAATTGACTTACTTATTCTCATATAATAAGAATATTGTACACTTCTTTCATTATATCTGATTATAAGATTAAGTATTTTCATTTCACTCTTAACTCAGATATAAGATTATGAATAAAGATCTATAAATAGAAAGATATTAAAAGCTCTTCATTCAATATAAGATAGTATAAACTGAAGTATATAAAGTATAATGTAAAATCACTTACTTATCTACACTCAGTAAAGCATTTATAACATTTATCTCATATATTCACTTTCTCATAGTTATACAAGATTTATTTGAAAAACTCATTTTATATTCATGAAAATGAATATTACTCTGAGTCTGTGAGATTTATCTTTTCATCAGTTATTTATAATGACTTCACTTTTCTATATAGAAATGTAACAGATCTTACAACTTATTAAAATTTCATTAACTATCTGTCTATAAGTTCATATTCAATCTGATAATATAATTATATCTGACTTAGTCAGCTGATTACAGCATTATTTTTTCAGTTGTTATTAAAGCTTGATAACTCTAACAGATCTTCTGACTTAATATATTTCATACTCAGATTCTCATTCTGCACAGTGATCTCTGATAATGTGTATACTTCTAAAGAGATTATGAACAATTATGATGAGATCTTTAGATTCAGTGTAGTCATTTATCTGTGTAAATATTCAATCTTTCACTGCAGATCTAAAACCTGATTTTCTCTATTCTTATTGATGATAGTGATTATATTAATAAAGCTCTTCATAGTAAATACTTGATCTGCAGTGAATGTCAATTGTTATTTAACTTCTGTCTCAGTCTGTCACTGCATACACAAGACCTTGATCTCATTTAGAATTCTTGTATATATACAGAGCTTTGATTTCAGTTTAATGATTTCAGTTACTTTTCTTACTACTTTAAGTAAATTCTCTGAAAGATTCTGCATATCTTCTGATTCAGATAGCAGAGAAGAATGTTGTTCATATTAACTAGAGAAAGTATTCATTTCAGTGATTTCTTATTAATTGTATAATGTCTATTATTATATTACTATATCATTATATTACTATATTATTATATAATTTCTGTTATCATTGTATGACTTCAGTGATGATCACTTTCTCTTTTATTTCTTTTAGTGAAGAGTGATCTTCTTTAAATCTAATTCACTGCTCTCATCTCTTTTCTCACATCTCATTCATTCATATATATGATATTTGTCTGAGTGTGAAGTTTTCTCTTAATAAGTAAAGCAGTATTAATCAGATACTCTTCTACTCACTACTCTTTATACACTATCTTTTAAGACATTCTAGAATCTTACTGACATGATAACTATAAATTGCTTCATAGATGAAATTATCATGTTCTGAAGAAGTCTGTACTTCTCACCAGTTTTTAGATATACTATCAGATGTGATTCAAAGATTGCTTGAGTCAGTATATAATTACAGATATATATCAGCTTCTTATATACTGTATACTAAATTAATTGATGATCACTATGACTTCTTTATATTCATAAGCAAGTTTGAAAGTGACTATGTTATTATTCAGTGATTGTACATTCTTCTAAATCATAATATAATTGTATCTGACTTAGTCAGCTAATTGCAGCATTATCTTTTCAGTTAATATTAAAATGTAATAACTTCAACAGATTATCTGACTTATTATATTTCATACTCAAATTCTCATCATGTAGAGCAGTCTCAGATTATATATACACTTCTGAAGAGATTGTAAATAATTGTAATAAGATGTTCAGATTCAGTGCAGTTATCTATTCATATAAGTATTTAATCTTCTACTACAGATCTATAGTCAGATTTTCTCTATTCTTATTAATAATAGTAATTGCATCAGTAAAGCTCTTTATAGTGAATACTTGATTCACAGTTAATATCAATTATTATTTAACTTTCATCTCAGTCTGTTACTGTGTATATAAGGTTTTAATCTTATTTAGAATTCTTATATATATACAGAGTTTTACTTTCAGTTCAGTGCACTCAACTGCTTTTCTTACTACTTTAAGTAAACTCTCTAAGAGATTCTACATATCTTTCAGTTCAGATAGTAGAGAACAGTGTTATTATTTATATTAATTAGAGAAGATATTCATTGCAGTGATTTGTCATTAATTATATATACAGTGTGTATTATCATATCATTATATAATTTCTGATTTTCATTTTCTATTACTATTATATAATTCTGATAACATATATCTCTCTTTTATTCTTCTGAGTTGAGAGTGAACTTCTTTGAATCTAATTCACTACTCTTATCTTATTTCTCACATCTCATTTGTTCATATATATAGCATTTATCTGAGTGTGAAGTTTTTCCTTAATAAGCAGAGCAGTAGTAATTAAATACTCTTTCACTTACTACTTCTTTATATACTATTTTTTAAGATATTTTAGAATCACACTGATATGATAACTATGAATTACTTTGTAGATGAAATTATCATACTCTGAAGAAGTCTGCACTTCTCATCAGTTTTTAGACATGCTATCAGATATGATTCAAAGATTGCTTAAGTCAGTATATAATTACAGATATACACTGACTTCTTATATATATTATACTAAAATCATTAGTAGCTGCTATCATCTCTTTACATTCACAAGTGTGTTCAGAAGTGACTGTGTTATTACCTGACAGTTATATATTCTTTCAAAATATGTAACTTCTGAAATTTCTATTATAATTTATCTTAACAATTTGTGTGAAGTTATTCTAGTTTAAAATAGATAAAGAAGAGATTCTTTTTTTTAATCTCTCTGTTATATATTCTGTTTATAAGAGCTTATAAAGCTCTCTCTCTTTACTCAGTAGTTAGATATAAATCTCTCTATATCTTATTATCTTTTCTTACTAAATCTGTTCTCTGTTATTCTGACTCTTATAAGACTGATCAGTGATTCACTCTTTATATATCTGTGATTCTCACAGTAATCTGTAAGCAGTGAATAAGAGTTATCAGTTTCTTTAGAGTTAAGAGCTTAAAGTCTTACTTAATAAGCTTATTCTATATATCTTTATTCAGTCTTTTTATAAATATTATCATTTAGATCTTATTTCAGAGCTCTATTTTCACAGATTTTAATTTATATTACAATTTTATAAAGTACTGTAAGTAGTTTTTATCAGATTTCTCATCTCTTTTTCTAATACTAATAATTACAGTTCAGATGTTCTCTATCTGACTTATAGAGTTTTCTAACTTATTCTCTCAATAGATTTGAAGACTAGATTAGTATAATCTCTTATAATTATTCTCTACATAATTCAGTTAATACTTAACTTCAGTGTAGTAGAGCTCTGTTATTATATAGATAATAACTTCTTAATCTTTCATATTATACAGTCAGACTTATAAGTTGATTTTAAATACAAACTTATACAAGCTTTTATAGATTGTGATTGAGTAGATAATCTTAAGTAGTTATAACTTAAGAAAGTTTCTTTGTAATATATAAGTATTTCTAAAGATTATGTCAAGGAACTTCATTTAATTATTATTATTATTATTATTCTTTTATTATACTTATATACAAGTAGAGCTTATAATAAGTTCTTGTATAATATTAAATACAGATCAAGTGTTAGTTATATAGAAGAAAATACTGATATTGAGATCATGTCAAGATAACAGAACATAGAAATATATAAAGAAGTGACAATTAAATACATATAATAATAACTTCTCAGCTCAGAAACATAGAGTGATTTTATTAAAGTAATTTATATATCTCTGTATTTATTATAAATCTGAGATACTTGAGTTCTGAATTTAATATATTCACTGCAGGTTTCAAACCTGCATATCTTCATTTCTTATATTAAGAGTCTACTGAGTGACTGTATTAATTATTCAGTCATCAGAGTAAGACTTGATTTAAGACTGTTTACAGATAGTATATATTTCTTGTAGAAAAATAGATTAATTCTATAAGAGATACTTAAAAATGTTTTTAACTATAATTTATTTATTTATAAGTTCAGAGAGTTTCTCTATTATAAATACAGAGAATAGTATCTTATAAGTAATTAATAAGTTCTCTGAAACTTCTTTTATAAAGATTATTTATAGTTCAGATAACTGCTTCTGAGTGTCTGCAGTAGAGTTTATAGAGATTAAAGTATATAAGATTCTAGTTCTTTCAGTTATAACAGACAGTTACTGACTAACAGAGCTTGAAATACAAGAATATGTACTCATAGATAATTATTCAGATATTTACAGCTTGATATAATATATACTAATAGCTACTAAAAGTATTCACAGTAGAAAGATAAAATGTAAAGATTAAATATATAATAGTATTTAAGCTGAGTTATAAATAGTATTCATGAACTTCAGTCTATATAGTTGTGTATAGTCAAGAGCTGCTAACTCTATCAATTACATAAGAGATAGAAATAGAGTACTGAATCTGTGAGAAGCAGGATTTCTTACATATAAACTGATTAATAGTTGTGAGCAATATATTCTGATCAGTTACAGTTAATACTTACTTTTTATTAACATTAATTAACTACTTCTTCAGAGATATTCTTAGAGACTCAGAAGCCTGTTCAGACAGCAGAAACTCTTACTTATATATAGATGTTTAACTCGACTTAATTTATAGTATCTGCATTATTCTTTAATGTAGATATATAAGTGACTGAGGTATAATATCTTCTACTAATATTGTGTAAACTCTTAAGCTTGATAAGATAATCATTTAATGTTCAGAGTTGTATACAGAAGACTTTATAAGTTAAAGCTTTATCAATACTTAGAAGAACTTATAATAGTTTAAAAGTTAATATCTACTTAAGTATATTAATCTTTATTTAATCTTCTTAAGATTAATTATCTGCTTCTGAAATCTTAATATTGAAGTCAGAGATAAATATTGTAAGTATAAGAAATCCTGCTTCTTACAGATTCTTTATCTCTATTTCTATCTCTCATGTAATTAATAGAGTTAGCAGCTCTTGACTACACATCAACTATATAGACTGAAGTTCATGAATACTATTTACAACTCAGCTTGAATACTACTATATATTTAATCTCTATATTTTATCTTTTTACTGTGAATACTTCTAGTAGTTAACAGTACATATTATATCAAGCTGCAAATACCTGAATAATCATCTATGAGTACTTATTCTTATATTTCAAGCTCAGTTTATCAGCAATCATCTGTTATAACTGAGAGAACTAGAAACTTATATACTTCAATCTCTGTGAACTCTACTGCAGACACTCAGAAGCAGTTACTTAAATTATGAATAATCTCTGTAAAAGAAGTCTCAGAGAACTTATCAATCACTCATAAGATATTATTCTTTATATCTGTAACAGAGGAATTCTCTGAACTGATAAATAAATCAATCTTAGTATAGAACATTCTTAAGCATCTTCTATGAAATTAAGCTATTTTTCTATAAGAAATACTTACTGTCTGTAAACACTCTTAAACTGAGTCTCTAGACATAATCTTGAGAGATACTTATAAACTGAAAAGAAACTTTCTTAAGCTGTAATTACTTAAGATCACTTATTAAATTACAATCTATAAAAGCTTGTAGAAGTTTACATTTGAAATCAACTTATATGTAAGAGATCTATGCTGAATAGATTGATATAATATTGATAGATCTTATATAACAAAGATAAAAATATTAAAGAAGAAAAGAAAGAGAAAGTGTGAGAATCAGTGATTAAGATAAATATTTATACATATATGTGATGATGTATGTGATGAAGCTTCAGAGTGGAAGAATATACATGTGTTTGTAGCAGATGAGAATTGATGATTTAAAATGACTGAGAATCAGAGTATACATTACATGTGTTTATAGCAGCTGAGAATCAGTGATTAAGAATGAAAGAATCTATGAAGTGTAATAAAATAGTCTATATAATTGATCAGGCGCAGTCTGTCACATTAGTCTCTCTCTTTCAGAAGCAGTTCTCATCAGTCAAAAGTCACTGTTTCAGATAACACAGAACTCAGAGTTCAGATTAATTGATTGTAGTTAACTTATTTCATAAGATATTATCAGCTGTGACTGCAGAATCTCTTATTAAGAATATTCTTAATTTCTTACTCAAGCTTATTATCTTCTTCTATAATATCTGATAACTGTCAGTCAGAAGTCAGCTGAGAAGAGAATAAATCAGTGATAATATAACAGAGCAAGCTTGTATGAAATACATTTTAAATCTCTAATAATGTGTTAAGATGATAGTTGTGACTATCTAGAACTTTTATCACTTTATATGTAACGTGGCGGAACCGAAGAGGTGGCTAGTCAGCGGTGTCACATAGAGATAGTTGTTTAAGAAGCTGTATAAGTAAGCTTGACTATCTTGCTTGAATAGTGAGCTTGTAGGCTACAGAGTTATTGTGAGAATATCACAGATATGATACTTAGTATACTAAGAAGATTGTATAAGATATGCAGTAACTCTTGTATATATTCTCATAGAAGAAAAAGATGAATCACTGACTTCTTTAATAAGAAGTCAACATCTAGCTATTCTATATAGATAATGAGTGAATATTCTCCTCTCATTTCATAAGTAAGAATAGCTGAAGTGATACCTCAGCAGTATCTCATTATCAAGAAAGAGTAATCTGCTGACCTCATATAGAAGTGAGGTTCTTATATTCATCAATTGAATCTTTCTATAATATATTCAAATAATGTTATAAGATGATTGAAAACCAGTTCAGATGATCTGCAGAATGAATGAAATTATCTGTATAAAAGTGATAAGCTGTATGAAACTGCAGCAGAGTCTTGATACAGTCAGAAATGTGACAATGCTCTTCTCTTTAAGAGTATAGTCTCAATACTCTCAAGATTACTGAATTAGAAATTATCTTTGTTATATAGCAATGATTATTAACTGATTTAACAGTACATGTGCTGTGTGTGATATAAAGAAATAGATAAGTTTTTCTACTGACTGTATAGATCTTTCTTTTCTCATCTTCATTCAATTTAAATATGTGATAAATGAGTTCCTTATATATCAATTTGAAATGTGGAAAATATAGTTAATAAGTGACTTACAGATCTCTTAATATATTCTGTCCTATGTATGAAATTCTCTGCAAAAGTGGTGTATTTTTAGAAACAAAGCTAACAGTAGTGACAGGATTTTTTGAAAAGATTCTCTCTCTCTTATGAAACATTTTTCTTTTCTCTTTCTCAATTGTAACAGTGAGTGTATGAGAGTATCATTCTTAAAGAATAATCAAGAGCTTATTCTGATATTTTCTAGTGAATAAACATCTTCATGATGTGGCTGCAGTCTCTGTGACTGTTAAGAAAGCTCAGTTGAAGATGAAGACAGTAATGTCAATGAGCTGTGAGAGCACTGCTCTCATTATCACATCTTCTCTCTCTTCAGCATCTCTGACAGCTGTGATGATAGTGACTGTGCCTTGCAGTGAGGTGTTGTCTCTTCTATCAGCTGGTTCATCTGCATCTGATTCTTTCCCTGCCTCTCTCATCACTATTGCAACACTGTCTCTCTCTTCAATCAACATGATGATGTATGACCCTGTGTGATCATTTGAAGAGAACTCTGGAGAGAGCTTGATTTCAGAGACAGTGACTCTGAGAAGTTCAATTCATAGTTTCTCTTCTATGGCACATCTGAGCCCTGCTTGAGATGCTGCTGAGTTGAGTCTGCAGAGTCTCACAGTTCCTTTGTCTTCTCTCTGTAAGAAGGCTTCAGTGTGATCTTTGACTGACACTGTTATCTGTCTGCACTGCACTAAGCAGCTGAAGAAGAAGAGAATCTTATACACTTACTTCTTCTCTCACTTCTGTTATTTTCATTGTATCTGTAACAATGACTTCTATCTCTCTGTAAGTATTATCTACTTCATAAGAAGATGTTGTGTCAGCTCTGACAAGAAGTTCAGATGCTTAAGCAGTACAGAGTAAGAATCTCAGAGCTTTAAATATTGATAGATTCTGTCAAGACTGAAGAGATCTCTCTTACTTATCTGTAAAAGAAGATGAAAGTGTGAATCTCTGAGATAAAAAAACATCTCAGAATGACTGATCTTAAGAAGAGATTAGTCAGTGCTGCTGTTGAAAGTACTGTGAAGATTAATTACTGATTGAAGAGAATCTCACTTCAGTTAAAACAGATGACTGAGATATTTTATAAGTTAATAAGTTAATACTTTCAGTATCTCTTATACTCTTCTATAGCATGCTCTTTTACAGTACTGCAGTGCTAACTTCTCAGCAGATAAAGATATCAGTACTGAAGACTTCAACAGTGAAGAATGAGTTTGATAAGAATATAATTATTAATGAGTAGACTCTGATCTCTCTTTTTACTTTTTCAGTGAGCTGTAGTCTCATTAGAATAGCAGCAGTTTGCAGATTGATAATATTAATCTTTTTATTAATTTTAAATATTTCTTTTCTTTTAACTGCTTCAGGAATTTTATACTTGTGTAGTCTCATTAAACTTCTAAAAACTCTTTGAGAGAAAATAGAAGAAGAGTGTTACAGAGTCTATAAAATACTGACTCATTACTATGAGATTATCTCTGAAAAACTCTTTAAAAAAAATAAGAAGTCTTAAGTGATATTTCTTACTCAATATCTCTGATATATAATAGAGTGATCTCTACTAGCTGTCTCATAGCTTACAATCTCTTTCTCAGTATTTTTCAAATACTTAAGCAGTTTTCATGAATTCTCTGATAATAAATAATCTTTTTATTTAATAAGATATTGAAGCTTGTTATAATATATTTACTTATTCAATATTTTCTTCATAAGATATTCAGTATTACTCTCAATCTTGATATTATTCAGCTGAGACAGCTTCATCTCAGAATATTACTTATAGAGCTTTAAATAGAAAATATGAAAAACAGAATGAATTGATTTCAATTCTGTGAATAATTTCAACTCATATATCTGCTTACTCATCACTCTTATTATTAGAAAAGATTCTAGTCACTACTCACTGAGCTTCTTACATAGTCTTATTATCTTGATATTCTTTACTAAAAGTAGCACTTGATTCTTCATTAAGAACTTTATTAGAAGATGTTTTCAATTATAGTATTTTATCTACTACTTCTGAACATAGTGAATACTTCTCACTATCTTCTCATGAATTTTATTCAAAAGTTTTAATCTCACTTTTACTTCTGATACTGAGAAATACTTTATTCTCTGTATCTATCTAATATTCTGACTGTCTATTTCTCTCTTTAAAATATTATCTGTGATGTTACTGAGTAATGAAGAATTATATTTATAATAAGTATAGAAAGAAGATATCTTTAAGATTGTATTCTTTACATTATTATATATAAATTCAGTAATCAGAAGATGTTTGAGTCAATTATTCTAATAATATGAATAGAATACTTGAAGATGCTGTTCTAGTATCTGATTCTGATATTCAGTCTGATCATTGATTTGTGAATAAAATATAGTACTGAGAAGATATCTTATTATAAGATAATAGTAAAAAGCTGATCAGTATTTACTGATGAAGAGAGATTCTTAATCTGTTATTAATAATTTCAGAGCACTGTGATTATAAATGATAATATCTAAAAACAGATCAATCAATTCAGAGGCTTTAATCTTTTTATAAGTAGAAATATATCTGATTATCTTCATGAAGCAGTTAATAATAATCAAAATTGAGTTATATTCTTTAACTCTTGTTAACTTCAGTAGATTAACTATGAAATTCATCAATAGATTCTGCTATAGACTCTTTGAAATAGATAGTAATATCAACTCACTGTATTACTTATATTACAGAATCTTTATTCTTTAACAGATATTATAAGTTTCAATATATTCTTTAATATCTGCTCAGAGCTTGTTTCAAATATATTTATATTTTAGAAGCTTCTCAGTCTTTTCTAACCTCAAGTGTCTCATATGAGAATTATTATAATGAATTCTCAATAACTTCTAACATATTACTCTGCTATGAGAAATGAAGACTGAATTATTCAGCAGTAGAAGTTTACATTCTTCTAGTTATCAGTGACTTGATTTCTTAGTAACACTGCTCTGCTCAGAGTCTGTCTCTTTCAAGTTTAAACTAAATTCTTTCTTCTTCAACTTTTGAATTTAAGCTGCAGTAGAGATGTCTCTCTTCTATAACTTATTAATGAATTTTAAAAGTAGTCAGATTAAAAGATTGTAGACTGTTTCATTCTTTATCAATTCAATGATTATAAGATATAATATAAGAAGCTTATAATCTTCAGTGTCAGTCTTCTGTAAGAATCTAAATTCTCTTTCATCTTCTATACTAGATTATACAGCTGTCTCTCTGATACTGTTTCTGAGCTTTAGAGAATCTTAATTCTCTGCAGTCAGCTTCTTCTGCAGTGATAACAGAGATTCTTTTATAGAATTCTTCTTCACATTAATAATATTATAATCAGGCTGTCTAGACAGTGTGTTAACAGAATTAAGCTGATCTGAACAGTATCAGATATAGAAATCATACTCTGAAAGCAGCTTCACTTATCTAAGTTGATATTCTGTCAAGCTCTTTGTTGTTAAGAAGTAATATAGATTTATATAATCAGTGAGAACTTACACTGAGTACTTACTACTCTGAAGATAATATTGTCAGATCTTAAAGAATTCAATAATTGCTAACATCTTCTGATCATGAGTATCATATCTTCTCTGTGTGAGTGATAACTTCTTGAAGAAGAAGATCACTGATCTTTATTTATAATATCTTATAGACTCTATGAAAAAGTCTTCTTTCACAGATAATTCATTGTCTATTTTCTCAGAGATAATTATTCTCTAATTCTTTCAATATTGAAAGATCTTCAGTGTCAACTGTGAAAAGATTTCACAGATTTCATTTCTGAATATATCAGTCTCACACTGACTGAGTAAGTTGAGATTAAAGTGATTCAGTATTATAATATCTGTGAAAGCTTATTTCAATTCTACAAACATCTGCACATTATCTTGAGTGAGAATAAACAGTCTTATTTTTCTGTCTTTCACACTTCTCTTTAACAGATCTGTAAGAGAAGCAGTAATTCATGAATATATATAGATAAATCATCTATAGAAATTCATAAATTCTAGAAACATCTGTATCTTGTAGTACATTCATGACATCAGCCAGTTCTTAATGACAGAGACTCAGCTTCTGTTCATTGAAATATAATTCATCTCAATAATATAATCTAAGAAATCAATCTTCTGCATGTAGAATGAGTATTTTTTAATATTTACATAGAGTTGATACTGTCTTAAGCAACTCAATACTTCTTAAATATGAGTATCATGTTCTTTCTCTAATTTTGAGAAGATTAAAATATTGTCTAGATATACTATGCAGGAGATGTTAACAAGGCCTTACAGCATCTTATTTATATAGATCTGAAAGATAGCTGAAGCATTACAAAGATTAAAAGATAAAATAAGATATTCAAAATTGTTATACTTGATATAAAAAGCTGTTTTTCAAATGTCATCTTCATTAACTCTGATTCTATGATAGATATTCTGTATATTAATCTTTGAGAACATCTTTACTTCAGATAATTGATTAATTATCTCATTAATCAACAGTAATAAATAGCAATTCTTAATCATCATCTTATTAAGGCCTCTGTAGTCTACATATAGATGTAGTCTATCATTCTTCTTGAGTATAAAGAGTATAGATGTCTCTACTGAACTCTTTAATAAATATATTCAGTTCTTTGATTACACTTGTTCAAGATATTTGTACAGAACATTCAATTCCTTTACAGATAAGTTGTAAAGAGACTTATACAGCATTATTACACTGTCTTTAAGATGAATCTTATATTATATCTTAATATCAGAAAACTTTGCTGCTTCTCTTTCTGAAAAGACATTCTTAAAATCTGTAAAGAGATATTATGTATATTCATCTTCAATAACAGATACTGCTACTAATCTTGCAGTGAGAGTGATAACTTCTTTATTCATTCTCAAGTCTCAATTATCTGCTATATAGTATATTAACTCAATCTTTTTCTCAAGATTCTTCTGATAAAACTCTTCAGATTTCTCTATTACTGTCTCTTTATCAGTGAGATGATATTGTCATATCTAAGTAACTCAGTTAATGAGAGAATTGTTTTCTCTCAATTACAGAAGATCTAGAATGATGTTCATATCTATGATATTGACTGTGTGAAGAAGCAGACTGCTCTTCTTAAAAATTTCTTCTAAGTCTGTGATCACATACTTTACTTAAATTATGTCAAAACAGTGATATTTCATTTCATCTGTAAATTTTATATAATCTGATAAATCTATCTTCTTTCAACTCTTCATCAAAGAAAAGAAATAGAATATGAAGTTAGTATCTACTCTGAAGTTGAGTAGACATCTCACTGATATCTTCTCATTCAGAGTATACATTGTGATTATAATATAAACTTAAAAATATGAGAATTATCAATTCTTTTCTTTCTCTTCTTTATCTTCTGTGAATATATTTATCAGAAGAGAAGTTGACTTTGAGAAGATATCTTCTTAATTTCTTTTCTTCTTCAGCTTCTTATAATCACTGATATAGTGATTATCAGCTCTGCAGTTGAAATAGAAATCTTTATCAAATCTTTTTTAATATTTCTTCACAGTGAGTGAAGAATTAGAATACTTAGAATTCTTCTTTACTTTCTTCACACTGAAGCTATCATGACATTATTTAGATCTCATCATTGATTGCTTAGAAGAGGTCTTATTAGTCTTTTTCTCAGAGAATTGATTATTCAAATAGATCTGAGAAGTCAGATTGACAAGCTCAGTGCAATTAATTAATAAACTCTGATATTATGATATTATTATTTACATCTTATAAGTCAGCTTCATGAGATAAAGCTGTGTTTTTAATTGATTCAAATTATCAGTTAACTTCTCTCAATATTCTTTAAATCTTACATTGAAATTAGAAGAATTCTTATCATCTCATTGATATAATGAGTTAAATCACTGTATTATCATAAAGTCATAGTTACAGTGATCTTCAATTTAATTCAGTAGAAAGTTCTTGAATTCTTCTTAAGTTATAATAGTATTGATACACTCAAGCTCTCTCTTCTTAATAACTCAAGTAGTTGCAGAGATACCTTCAAGAAGGTTGACAGTGTATATTACTTATATCTTATAAGTATTATACTGGCTCAGATTATGGTGAAATTTCTGTTCAAGAGTACAGATAAAGCTGTGAAATTCAGATAAGATGTTTCTCTTATATCTTGATGAATCTTCAACCTTAATCTCTCTATCTTTATGATAGATGTAGATGTGTAGAGGCTGCAGTGATAACAGAGTGATTGAAGAGCTCATGTCAAGATATGCAGTGAGTTCAGAAATCTCAGATTTCTGTCAGAGTAGAGATGTACACACTCTAGAAAATAATGTAGTGTTTCTCTCAGAGAATGAAGTTGAGTCAGTCTCAGTGCAGATGCATGAGACTATATCAGTCTGTTAGAGCTCAACTGATTCAAATGTATAATCAGATTGAGTGATTTGAATTGTAATATGATGAAACTGAAGAAGTGACTAGTTAATGATATCATGTAGAGATAGTTGTTTGAGAAGCTGTATAAGTAAGCTTGACTCTCTTACTTGAATAGTGAGCTTGTAGACTACAGAGTTATTGTGAGAATATCACAGATATAATACTTAGTATACTAAGAATATTGTATGAGACATGCAGTAACTCTTGTATATATTTCTGTAGAAGAAAAAGAGAAATCACTGACTTCTTTGATAAGAAGCCAGCATCTAGCTATTCTATATAGACAATGAGCGGATACCCTTCTCTCATTTCACAAGTGAGAATAGCTGGAGTGATACCTCAGCGGTGTCTCATTATCAAGAAAGAGTAATCTGCTGACCTTGTATAGAAGTGAGGTTCTCATATTCATCAATCGGATCTTTCTATGATATATCTGAATGATGTTATAAGGCGGTTGGAAACCGGTTCGGACGGCCTGCGGGATGGATGAAATCATCCGCATGGAAGTGATGAGCCGTATGGAACCGCAGCGGGGCCTTGACGCGGCCAGGGGCGTGACATTGTACCTGATGTAGCAGTAATCTAGTGTATGAGATGAATGTATAATTTATATATTCTTAAGATTCAATCATATCAGATCTTCTATCTTATATTATTCAGCAGAATCTCAGTGAACATTGATTTAATTCTCTTGATTTTATTTCACAGTTGTCATGAAGACCTCTACTCAATCATAGATATCTCAGAGCTTTATTACTATATTATCAGTAATCTGAATCAGACTGTGAGAATTTGATATGAACTGTGTAATCTCTAGAAGATTTAACACTTTCATGTGATATCTATGTGTAAGAAAGAACAGGCTTATATCTGTTGAAATAGTATCTTATTCATTAATAGCAATCTCTGTATGTAAAAGCAGGTTATATCAATTATCTTATGAGTAATTACAGAACTTGTAAAGATAATTCTTTACAGTCTGAATTATCTATTCTGATGTATCATCAGTCTTGAAGTGATAGATAGTTAACAGACAGTGTGTAATCTTGAGAAGTTGACAGATTCTTATTCAGAAAGTGCTTATAAATTGACAGCTCTGATCTGATACTATTGATCTTGATAACTCATATATTCAATAGAATGAACTTCATAAGAAGACTTCAGTAACTTGTTCAGTGTTCATCTTATTACAAGATTTCAATATTATACTCTTACTTAGTAAGTTAATAATGATCAGAATGTTTCTATAACTCTTACTCTTAAATAGATTAACAGTAAAGTTAATTACTATATCTTGTCAAATTCTATCAGAGATATTGAGTGATTTCAGTAGATCTTTTCTACAGTTCTTTTATAAGATAATAGAAGAATAGTGATTACAGTTTCAGATGAAGTGTCTGATACTGTTTAATATCTCAGATCAGTAGAATTCTCAGAAGATTATTCTATACAGTTGTTCACAGCTCAGATAACTGATTATATACAAATTATACATATCTTACATTATTCAAGTGTGTAAGAGTTCAGAGTGAGAGACTCAGTGTTATTCACAGAATTATAGAGTGTTATTATTATTGATTGAATATTCTGAGATATCAATTCTTATATGTAGTTCTGAGAGAAATCAGAGTGCTTCTTGATATACTGCTTCAGTGAGAGTCTGAAGAAGTTCATTAGTCTGAGCTACTGTATATCACAGTTCATTCAGTGTAGAGAAAGTGAAGATATCAATATCAGTTTTAATTGAAGAAGGATATATAGTGCTGTGAGCTGTTTCATCTTAATTAACTAGTATCTTCAGATTCAAGAGCTCATACTCTCAGTTCATTCAGTGAGTATCTGTTACATTGAATGACATATCTTACTCTTATTATGAGAGAGCATCTGTCATTGAGTTCTGACTGTCAGAATGATAGTGTATTATAAAATGAAAGCAGCTTAGAAACTCAGATTATTATATCTATTATTTAATAAGTTTACAGATAGTTATGAAGTATTTAAAATTCTTATAATCTATGACTATCTTAAATTTGAAGATACTTTAGAGTTCAGAGTCTCATTCTTCTAAACAGTATATAATTGTAAGAAGTTTCTTATCATAGATCTCATAATTACATTCAGTGAGACTCAGTTTCTTAGACATGAAGATATATAATTATAGAACATCTTCATCATCATATTATAATATTACTTCTTCTATCATATAGTCAGAGAAATCAGTCTCAACAAGTATCTTATGATCTGAATTGAATATTATCAGCAGAGAAGTATTAATAAACATCTTCTTTATCTGTGTAAATGTAGCTTCAGTATCTGCTGATTATTGAAATACTGAGTCTTTCTTAGTGAGATCTGTAAGTGATCTTATAATATCTGAGAAGTTTCATATAAATTACTGATAGAAGTTAGCAAATTCAATGAAGCTTTGTTCATCTTTCACAGTATACAGAGCTTCTCATTCAAGAATAGCAGAGACTTTCTCAGAATTCATTCAAATTCTCTTATCAGCTTCTATAATAAAACTCAGATACTTGATACTCTTGACTTTAAAATTAAACTTATTAATATCTATTAGTAGTTCTGCTTCTTGTAGCTGTTGTAATATCTTTCATATATATTCTTAATGTTCATTTCTGAACTCATCAGTGAAGATGAGAATGTCATCAAGATATACAGATACAAATTCATTAAGAAAATCTCAGAGTGTGCAGTTAATATACTTCTGAAATGTACTGAGAGTGTTAGTCAGTTCAAAGAGTGTGACTACTTATTCAAAGAGATTATATTATGTTCAGAATACTGTAAGTCACTTATCTTCTTCAGTGATACAGATCTTATAAAACACAGTGATAATATCTAACTTTATAAATCATTGAGCTTGTTCAATACAAGCTAGAGTTTCATTGATAAGAGATAAAGAATAATGATTCTTCTTCATTAATCTAGTCAATTCTTGATAATTCATACAGAATCAGAGTTCTTCATCTGATTTCTTTGTAAAGAGAATAGAGACTGCAGTGAAAGAGTTGCTAATATGTATAAATTCTTTATTTAACAGATCATTGAGTGTCTTTCAAAGAAGAAGAAGTTCATCTTGAGACATGTTATAAAGAGAGTCTCATAATACTTCAGAGTTCTTACTATTCTTCTTTTTCAATTTAATACTGTGATTCACTTCTAAACCTTATAAGAGAGATAGATTTGTAGCATTATTATCTGGTTAAAAGACATCTAGATATTCATGATATTGTTAAGAGAGTTTTGTATAAGAATCTGTTATTATAATACAGAATAACTTTTCTAGAGTCTTTTTAATATCAGTCAGACTGATGAAATAGATTAATATATAATTCTGCTATCAGCAATTCTTTCAATAACTTCTTTTTCTGCGCATTTTATAGATGTTGACAGAGATCTGTGTCAGATTTATAGTTTTATAAATGTCATTCTTGTGAACTCTATCTTTATTAGAGAATATTAAACTTCTGTTTCAAGTGTTCAATAAGATGTCTTATTTAGATAGTCAGACAAGTTCTAATATAAGATTATAATCAATATTATCAACTTCATATATATAGATACATTTATACTGATGTTCTCTGCCCCGGTGGCCGAATGTTAATGCGGCCACCTGGTAGCGCCTTGGCTTGGGAAACCAAGGCGCGTGGGTTCGAAACCCGCAGGGGATACATTAAATCCGGAACTCAAGCACCTCAGGTTCCTAATAAATACAGAGGTGTACAAATCGCTTCAATGAATCGCTCTATGTTCCTGGGCTGGGAAGTTATTATCGCATGTATCTAATTGTCACTCCTTTGTATTTTCCTATGTTCTTGTTATCTTGGCGTGGTCTCAACACCTGTATTTCCTCCTGTATAACCAACACTTGACCTGTATTTAACATCACGCAAGGACTCATCATAAGCTCCGCTTGCATATGAGTATAATGGAAGAATAATAATAGTAATAATAACTGATGTTCTCTGATATCTATGTTTAGTTTTATTATATAACAGATGTAAACATCTTTTAAATCATTGAATTCTGCAAGAAGTCAGGATTTTAATAAGAGAATACACTGAAGATTATAATATTTCATAACTGAAGATTTAATCATTAAATAGTGATATAGACTGCTGTCTATCATGATCTTCATATTATACATATTATTAATCACAGTAAATACAAGAATTGCATTCATTGTTATTTTCTCTTCAAATTGTTATTATCTGATCTTTTCAAGCTTCTATTTATAAATTTGAACAGAAGCTAATCTATTCTCTGTTTCACTGAGACATTCTCATAGTTATTCTCTGAATCTTTCTCTAATGTAATGTGATTGACACAGACAGGCACTGATCTTTCTCTTGAGTGTGAAGACACATAGATTGATTAGTAGTTGAAAGTAATATATTCTGATCAGTTACAGTTGATACATACTTTATATTAATGTCAATCAGCAACTTCTTTGAAAGTGATCTCAGGAACTTGAAAGTCTGTTTGAACAGTAAAAACTCTTGCTTATATATAGACATTTGAATCTATTCAGTTCATGATCTCTGTATCATTGTTCTTCAATGCAGATGTATAAGTGACTGAGATGTAACATCTTCTATCACTGTTCTGTATACTCTTAAGCTTGATAAGATGATCATTCAATGTCTGAAGCTGTGTGCAGAAACCTTCATAAGTTAAGTCTTTGTTTACACTTATAAGAGTCTGTAAGAGTTAAAGATTAATGTCTTCTTAAGCATACTAATCTTTATTTGATTCTTTCAAGATTGATCATCTGCTTCTAGAATCTTGATATCAAAGTCAGAAATGAATGTTATAAGAGAAATGTTTCTCTGTTAAGTACTCTATAATCAATCTAATGCTTTCTGTTGCATGACAGTGTCTCAGAACAGAATATTAAGATATTTAATAATATTATCAGATATTCATAACACTGATTCATATACTTTCATTCATGAATGAAACTTCTGTTTTATATGATTCTTTAATTATTCATTGATATATCAATCTTGATTAATTAATGAACTGATGAAATCTCTATCTACACTAAGTTTCATGAGCATTTTCATTCTTCATGATGAGTAGAGAGTGAGATTGAAAGTATTGAAATATATGAGAGTATCTAAGTGTTTCTTCAGTGCTTTTATATTCAATTCTGTAGATATTGAAATTACATGAGTTAATTATTAAATCTCTTTGTATTGAAGCTGTTGAGTTACATGCATATCAGCTATTTATTATTGTTGTAATTTCAACATTGCTCAGAGTCACTGTGACATCATGTCTATACTTGTGTTTAAGAGTTTTATATTATTATTAGATATGATTATATTAATTATTAGATATGTAATTGTATTTTCATACATCTGAGTGTCAGAACTCTCAGGTCTTTCACTGATATTCTCTTATAAGATCTTATTGTAAGCTCAGAGTGACTAGTGAGCAAGCTTCTATCTGAGAACTCAGTGTCTGCTTAACTAACTATTTAACTGTTTCTTCATTTCATACACATTGTTACATGTTCAGATATCTCTCAATGAATAATTATTTCTAATGAGAAGATAATGTGTGAATAATTATTTTCTAATAAGAAGATAATGAATATTTTTATAGTGTAAGAGACCTACACTGAATAGATCAGTATAATATTGATAGATTGTATATAACAAAGATAAAAAGATTAAATAAGAAAAGAAAGAGAAAGTGTGAGAACCAGTGATTGAGATGAATATTTATACATGTATATAATGATGTATGCAGTGAAGCTTCAGAGTGAAAGAATTATACACATTCATAGTGGCTGAGAATTGATGATCAGAAATGGCTGAGAATCAGAGTGTATGTTATATGTGTTTATAGTAGCTGAGAATCAGTGATTGGAAATGAAAGAATCTATGAAGTGTAATGAAATAGTCTATATAATTGATTGAGTGCAGCTGATCACATTATAAGTCTGACTATACAATATGAAAGATGAAGAAGCTGTTATCTATGCAATAACAGATCTCTACTACACTGAGATCAAGAACTAGCTGAATCATCTAGAAAATAATTATAAGAGATTTCACTGATCTGTTCTTAAACTGATCGTGTGACCGTGTCTGAGACCAGGATTAAACTTTACAGTTGTCATATTGCCTAAAAGCATTACTTCTGATCATGATTTGTATTCATCACATTGATCTCAAATCACATTATTTCAAATATTAAAGGTCTCAGATTCACTTTTCACATAAAAATCTAGTTCTGAATAAAGAATATGTTTGAATTCTTAGTCACATTTTCATTCTGATCTCATTATTGAGAATGGTTAGACTGGTCACTGAAATTATGAATTTCATGTTTGGTCTCATTTGATCTGATCTCATACATTTCTTGGCGTGAATCCCGCTGGGACTGGCTATCAAAAAAACAGGTAAAGTGACTATATATCAGATCTTAAAATGAAACCATGACTTGAAAAAAATGAGAAAGTGATCTCATTTAATTTCATTTAGTCTCATTCTTGGCATAAAGTTACTATTTTTAGACATTTTAAGGTTTTTTTTAGACTATTTTTAATTTTTAAAAAAGTAACACTTTTTGGTAACACTCAAATGAGATTTAAAGTCATTTAAAGCAATAAAAATAATTTAAATTGAGAAGTGGAAATCATGATCTCATTTGAAAAATGTGACAAGAGTAGACAGTAAGTTTCACTGAGACAGTATGAAACTACTATCTAATGTTAAAACTGTGTAATGGAATCAGTTGAACTGATAATGAGACTATCAAAAAATCTGGTCCTGGTCTCAGACACGGTCACACGGTCAGTCTAAGAATGATATCAAATGAGATCATGAAATCACTTCTCACTTATATAATATCATAACATAGTTCTCATTTGTTGAAAATTCAACAGAGAGTGTTATCAAATATCATTACTTTTCTGAACACAGATCATAATTCATATAATTTTAATTATGAAAAAAACATAAAATATAAAAAAAAATAAACAACAAAAAACAAAACAAACACAAGAAAAAATCACAATAAAAAAAAAAAAAAAGAAAAGAGAAAGAAAAAAACAAAAAATAAAAACAAAAAAAATCAAGATCACAGAGTCACAGCATTCTTAAAATACTTACTTCTCAGAGTCTTTACAATATTCATCATCAATCATGTATTTCTCATAGTGAGAATAACACAGCTGTGATAAGTTATTGTCTTAACATTATCTAATAAATAATCAGTATATATCTGTATAAATGTGAATAATTAGAAAATATACACTTAAAAAGTGTGGCCAGAGTGAACTCTGCTCTCACTTGAATGATATCAAGAACAGAACACTGAAATCAATGATTCTTCTTATCAATTTCATGAACAAGGTGTGTGAAGATGATCTTGAGAAATATAAGATTTCTCAACTTCTGATAAAAACAGATCTCATGAAGAGACTCTATTTTCATGATATCAGAGACTGAGTGTTATTAAAAAGTGTTACTTTCATACAATGCACATACACTTACTGCAGTGATTCACTCTCTGTGCATGTGATCAAGAGTTGTGACTTTTTCATACTGCACAGCTAGACTGACCGTGTGACCGTGTCTGAAACCAGGACCAGATTTTTTGATAGTTTCATTATCAATTCGACTGATCCCATTACACGGTTTTAACATTAGATAGTAGTTTCATACTGTCTCAGTGAAACTTACTGTCTACTCTTGTCACATTTTTCAAATGAGACCATGATTTCTACTTCTCAATTTAAATTATTTTTATTGCTTTAAATAACTTTAAATCTCATTTAAGCATAATGATAGACTGACCGTGTGACCGTGTCTGGGACCAGGACCAGATTTTTTGATAGTCCCATTACCAATTCGACTGATCCCATTACACGGTTTTAACATTAGATAGTAGTCCCATACTGTCCCAGTGAGACTTACTGTCTACTCTTGTCACATTTTCCAAATGGGACCATGATTTCCACTTCTCAATTTAAATTATTTTTATTGCTTTAAATGACTTTAAATCTCATTTGAGCGTTACCAAAAAGTGTTACTTTTTAAAAAATTAAAAATAGTCTAAAAAAAACCTTAAAATGTCTAAAAATAGTAACTTTATGCCAAGAATGGGACTAAATGGGACCAAATGGGACCACTTTCTCATTTTTTTCAAGTCATGGTCCCATTTTAAAATCTGATATATAGTCACTTTGCATGTTTTTTTGATAGCCAGTCCCAGCGGGATTCACGCCAAGAAATGTATGGGATCAGACCAAATGGGACCAAATGTGAAATTCATGGTCCCGGCGGCCAGTCTAAGCATTATCAAAAAGCATTACTTTTTAAAAAATTAAAAATAGTCTAAAAAAAACCTTAAAATGTCTAAAAATAGTAACTTTATACCAAGAATGGAACTAAATGAGATCAAATGAAACCACTTTCTTATTTTTTTCAAGTCATGGTTTCATTTTAAGATCTGATATATAGTCACTTTATCTGTTTTTTTGATAGCCAGTCCCAGCGGGATTCACGCCAAGAAATGTATGAGATCAGACCAAATGAGATCAAACATGAAATTCATGGTTTCAGCGGCTAGTCTATGCACAGCTCTCTCTGAGATGCTGCTGTCAGTTTGCAACTCACACAGTCTCTCAGTTCAGCACACACTGCGTGTATACAGCCCTGCATGCTGAGGCTGTGTTAATCATTATAGCCTGGCATGATACTCACTTTTCACAAGCCATGTTTCATTTGAGAGAGGGAGGAAAGACACAACTGTTGTTTTATTGAGAGAGGGATGAATAATTTGTATTGTTAAATTAATTTGATTAGTTTATACTCTTCAATTTGAGAATTTCTATGAGTGTTTTAATAGTTTTCATACCAGCTTGGACTTAGTGATGAGTTGAAGAAGAAGAGAAAAGAGAGAAGAAAGAAATGAGAATAACTTATCTTTATAATATAAAAATAGAGAATTGCTGTAATCATTCTCTCTAGCAACAAAGATCTGTTTTCTGCATGTATCTCTGATATAGATTATATGATAAATGTATACAAAGAATATCAATAGTACATGCATTGAATGAAGATAATGTTGCTATGCAATACTGTAGCTGTTTCTATACATCTCTGAAAGCTGTTAATAGTTTCTTTGTCTCTTTATATTTGATGAGTTAATAATATATTCTGATGCACTTCTTCTTTCATCATCATTATCATTATCATCATCATTATCATTATTATCATCATCATCATTATTATCATCATCATCATCATTATCATTATCATCATATTATTTCCTGTCTTCACTCCTCTCTCAATACTCATCAAAACTAATTATGTCATTTCTCTTTAAATATTCTGCGGTCCTGCGGATCATCAAGGCGCGTGAGTGCTGTCACAGATTGAAGAGAGAGAAGAAGAAGATGTTCAAGTGTGAGAAGACAGATTACAAGGCATGTTAGAATGTCTTGAAGAGGCTCTGTAAGAGAGCAGAATGATAACAATTTTAAGTAACACTTCTGATAGATTTAGACTGAACTAAGTATAGAAATAATACAGATGACACTGTCTATGAGAGATTGAAAAAGAAGACAGTGAAGAGTCTCATGCAGTAGTAATGAGATCAGAAGAAGTTCTGAGAATAATTTGAGATCAAGATAAAGAGAGAGAGAGAGAAGAAGAGTGTTACTGTAAATAAGCAGCAGCAGAAGAAGATTGAGAAGATATTAAAGTAAGAGACAAAGAAGTCAAAACTGGTAAGTTTTTTATTGAGAGATAATGATTTTTGATAACACTTCTGTTCTCTAATTGATTAGCAGAAGCTGACAGAGAAGAAGAGAATTAAGACCTTGTTCAGATCTCAAATGTACTTCATAATCCAGAACATTGAGAAGATAGCTCTGCTCTCTGAGTATGTTAATCTGCTTACTGCTGAAGTGAAACCTGAGACAGCAGACCAGGAAATGCAGGATTTTGAGACACAGGTTGATCTGGCTGAGAAAGAGCAGTGAGAACTCTTCTCTGAGAAGACAGCAGAGAAAGATTTTAAGATGATTATTATCTCAGATGAGAAGAAGAAGAAGAAGAAGAAGAAGAAGAAGAAGAAGAAGAATAAGAAGTGAATTATAAAGAATAATAAGAAGAATGAGAAAGAGAAGCAGTAGATTTTTTTCTTATTATATTAGTTAGTTGTAAGTTTAAGTTTTTAATTATTAATAATTAAAATTGATTTTAAGTTTTCAAAAATTATTGTACAAGTTGTAATCAAGTCAGGAATGATATATATATATATATATATTTAACTATCATGATTCACAAATCACTATAATGTATAAGTATCAACATTTTTTCAACATTGATATTCACAATATTAATATATTTTTAATGATATTATCTGATAATGTAATTTAATAACACTCTCTTTCACAATATTAATATATTTCAAGAAATATGACAGAGATTAATCAAGATTGTTTATTTACTTTTATACATCAATGATATTCAATCTGAGTTAGTATTAAAATTATAACTAAGCTAAGAAACAAGATTATTTTCTCTTATATTAATTCTTCTTACACACATCAGTGATCAGTTATTGAAAATAAATTAGTATCTTTCTCAAATTATTATCATATCTTCTGAATTCACTTCTTTCACTTCTTTTACTTCTATTGAAGATTCATAAACTCTTCAAGAAATTACTGTGAATTATAAAGTCTATATTATTTACAATTTAATACAGAATACTCTCTTTCAATCATGATAAATAATCACTTCATTCTTCATATCTGATTCCAGGTCATGAAATTTATGAAAAACTCAACATAAATAATGAGATGAACTATGAAATAATTATCAACAGATTGTATTATAGATTACTGAAGAGTCATCTCTTTGCTGCAATCACTGTAACTTCATTCAGAAATATTCATCATAAACTAATCATGACTCTGAAGGAATTTTCTGATATCTGAAGTCATCAGAATGCAGATAATAAAAGAAAAATAATCAGAAAATTACTACTGAGCTAATAAGTTACTCTATCAGATAATGATTTTTAGTAATACTAACTTTCTAATTTAAAGAAAATTATGTGAAAATGACTCTGTATTAGTACTCTGATTTCACAACTCTCATCTGATAACTTTCATGAATAATTACTTTGTATGTGTATATCTCTGAATCTTTCTCTTCAATCAATTGAAAACCCCGAATTCTGAACACTTCTTCAAATGCTTAATTCAAATCTTTATATTTCACATCAATTCTGTCTTCAGTCTAACCTTGAGATATACTATAAAGTCAATATACAATATCTAGAATCAGAGTTGAAGAATCATTGAAGAGTGTCTCTCACAGTGAATGCATGAACTAGTACAAACAATCTTGTATTTATGAGAGTTATATGTTATTACATTGATAAGAACTGAACTTATTAAGAGATATTAATTGAATTTGAATTATTGATCAGTAGTCATACTGAGGATTATATAGCAGAGATATTAATGACTGTGATTAAAAATGACTATTGAGATATTAGTCTCAGTCTTCTTACAATTACAACTGACAATGCTGTGAATAACTACACTATAGTGAAGAGCTTAAAGCAAAAATTGACTTTATATTTCTGAAATAATAAATAAGATCATATTCTCTGCATTGCTCATGTGATTCAACTTGTGATATAAACACTGATAAAGAATCTTAACATTGAGATGAAGAATAATGAGATGACTAGTTCTTGAGATGAGAATGAGATAAAAGTGATTACTCAAGTAACTTTTATATTCACTTTGTAAAAGATAATGTTTTTTAATAATACTTTTTAATATTACTTTTTGATAATACTTTTTGATAACACTACTGTTAATTTTGAATAGATTGACTAATAATTTAAATATCATAGATTCAAAACATTGCTAATGTGATTTATATCTCTTCTAAATAATAACAACAATTTCATGATATTCAATAAATAAACAAATCAGTCACATCACTGAATATGATACAGAATGTTAGAATATGATGAAGTTTAATATATAAGATAACTGTTCAGATTCTTTGATTGTATCAGATAATTAATCATTGAGTACAACACTCTGATTGAGAAAAGATTCAGATATTGAAACTTTCTGATATGAAGTGAACTCAGTTGAAATATGTGATTGATTTACTGTTTCAGTTTTATAAGATAACAAAGACAGTCTCAATCACTTGTACATCAATGCTGCAGTCAGTCTGATGAGTGTATAACAGTTTCTTTACTCATCTTGAGAAGCAGTTGAATCACTCAAAAAGAAATTCAGTCTGAGATGATGCTATAGTGCAGGCTATTGTTACTGCAAGGGATAAACTGGCATATTACTACAGCAAAATAGAACAATCTTTTACAGAGTACTATGCTGTAGCAGCTCTACTAGATCTCTCTCATTGAGTTAATATCTACACTTCTCAAGATTGAACAGAGAAGAAATAAGACTCATATGTCAAATTAGCCTGAGACTACTACAATGTCAACTATCAGAGATTTGAACAAGCAGATGTTCAAGATGTGAAGACAGTGAAATATAATTCTCTAGTAAGTAATGATCTTTAGTAACACTTCATATTACATAGAACTATAATACTAACTTTAAAACAGAACTTGTATACATTAATTGCAACTGAAAATCAGGCAAAACTACATACTTGTAAAACTGAATTTGACTGCTATCTTCAAGATAATCTGACAAATTTACACATCAAATCAATTCTAGAGTTATGAAAAATTGTTGAAAGTATATATTCAACTGTTGCACTGATGATGTGTGATATTCTGACAATTTCATTGACAGAGGTGAGAATGAAGTGAAAGTTCAACTCAAGTTGAGATATTTATCACTATCACTGAGAACAATTACAAGAAGAAACAATCAAGAAACTCATGATTATAAAACATAGAATTATCAGACAGTTTAATACATCTGATCACAGTGTATCAGAGAAGTGTAGTGTTCATGAGAAAGTGAAGAATAAACTTGCATAAGAATGTATTTAGTTATTTCATGAGCATTATCAATAATTGTTATCAAATTCTGATTATATAAGCAATCACTGAATGAACTGAATGAGACTGATTTTGATCTTCAGTCTCAGTCTCATTCTGATTTTGAAAGAATGATCATCTTTCACAGTTTATTCTGGAAAATTACTCTCATTTCACTGTTCTTGAATTAAATCTGGTCATTTTTCACACCATTTCTCTCAGAAATGATCCATTTTCAGATTTTTTTGAGGCTTGGTCCTGGTGGAACTCACGCCAAGAAATGTATGAGACCAGACCAAATGAGAACAAATGTGAAATTCATGGTCCCGCCGGCCAGTCTATCTGTTCTTAAGATCTATTTAGAGAATAAGTTGAGAGACTCTGTAAACTGAACAGAGAATATCTGAGCTGTAATCATTAATATTAGAAAAAGAGGTGAGAAATCTGATAAAGACTACTTATAATACTTCATGAAATTATAATATGAATTAAGATCTGTGAAAACAGAGCTCTGAAATAAGATCTGAATAATAATATTTATAAAGAGACTGAATAAAGATATATAGAATAAGCTTATTAAGTAAGACTCTAAGTTCTTAATTCTGAAGAAACTGATAACTCTCATTCATTACTTATAAATCACTGTGAGAGTCACAGATCTGTGAAGAGTGAATTATCAACTAGCTTCTCAAGAATCAGAATAATAGAGAATAGATTTATTAGAAAAAGATAATAAGACATAGAGAGATTTACATCTGACTACTAAGCAGAGAGAAAGAGCTTTATAAGCTCTTATAAACAGAGTATATAACAGAGAGATCAAGAAAAAGAGTCTCTACTTTATTTATTCTAAATCAGAATATCTTCATACAAAGTATTCAGATAAACTAAAATAGAAATTTAAAAAGTTATAAACAGAGTCAGTAACAGTCTTCTTAAGAGTCTTGAAGCTGATATCTGAATTTGTTACTTCTCTAATGAAAATACTTACTTATAGAGAGAGACTGCACTGTAGTACTGCTATCTCATAAGTATGAAAAGCATTAATAAACTCAGAATCCTAGATCACTGTAGTGTTTCTAAAGCTCACAGAGTGAATAAGCTAAGTGATGAAAACTGAGAATCTACTCTTATAATAAGCAGAATGTGAG
The DNA here is from genome assembly GCF_000003525.1 of Blastomyces dermatitidis ER-3. Classification (NCBI taxonomy): domain Eukaryota; kingdom Fungi; phylum Ascomycota; class Eurotiomycetes; order Onygenales; family Ajellomycetaceae; genus Blastomyces; species Blastomyces dermatitidis. Next base: position 4,081,730 of record NW_025544774.1, read on the forward strand.
AACTCAGATCTGAGAACTGAGAGACTTATAAGAGTCATCTTTGAATTACAAGATCTCTTCAGAATCTGAAGAAGATTTGCAGAAACTATGATTATCACAGATATTATAGATAATATATACTTGAGACTTGTATAACTTTAAAGACATAATTTATACATATCTGTCTATGAGTTAGATTTATACTTCTAATCAGTGTTAATAGATCTACTTATAAAGATAGAATCAGTTAATACTATAGAGTTAATTAGAGAAGATAAGCTTATCTATATAATAACTTTATAAATGTCTGAGAACTTCATGATTGTGAAAACTGAGCTTTAGATATCAGAGAAATACTGAGATCTTATAAAGATATTTAGCTTAGTAAAGACAGCTGAGCTTTCTTCTCACTGTAAGAAGAATCTAATAATAGATTTGATAGAAGAATAGAAATTCTTCTAAGAATTAATCTATAAGCTCTTTTATTATGAGACAGAGATCTTATAAGTCTATATAAAGAAGAATCTGAAGAATGACTTTATCTGATCTTCACAAATCTTCATGAAAGCCTTAGTGATATTTATAAATAAGAAGTATAAAGATCTAAGATTATATATAGACTATTATAATCTGAACTTTAAGATAATAAAGAGTCACTACTCTCTGTCTCTGATTAAGAATGTGATTAACTGTCTTATGAAAGCTGTTATATTCACACAACTGAATATAATCAATATATATATATAACTGTGAATACAGTCTGAAAATAAATAAAAGACTGTCTTTAGAACTGTACTGAGATTGTTTGAATATCTAGTGATGTCTTTTGATTTGACTAATATCTCTGTAATATTTCAGTCTTTTATTAATAAAGCACTTTATGTATATCTGAATGTCTTTATAATAATATATCTGAATGATGTGATGATGTACTCTACTAAGAAGAAAGAATACACTGAGTATATGCAAAGTATATTGAAGATCTTAGATGAGACAGAACTGTATATTAAGCTTATAAAGTATAACTTCAGTATCTATTGAATTAATTTTCTAGAATATATAATTATTACAGATAATATTCAGATGAAATCTTCACAGATTAAGACTATTCTATTATAACTGAAGTTAACTAGTATTTATGAGATTCAGATCTTTCTGAGCTTTGTGAATTTCTATAAATAGTTTATATTTATTTTTATAAGAATCTTCTTGACTCTTACAGACATGCTGAAGAATGAAGATAAGAAGAAGTCATCTTATAAATAGAGAATGAAAAGATTATTAAGAAGAAAGAGCTATGAGAACTTTCTTATCTCAGAAGCTCACAGAGTCTTTATAAGATTAAAACAGATATTTACAGATATAGTGATACTGTTTCACTTTAATCTCTTACTCTTAATCAGATTGAAGACAGATGTCTTCTTCTTTATAATTTGAGAAATAGTCTTATAACTATAGTTAAATGAGAACTGAGTTTCAGTAATCTTTTTCTTACAGAAGATGTAACTTATGAAGATTAACTATGATATTTATAATCAGAAGTTTCTTATAATAGTGAAATTCTTTCATCACTGATATCACTACTTTGAGAATCTGTTAGAACTGATTATAATGACTTATAACAGTTTACTTCAATTAAGAAACTCTCACAGTGACAGATTCACTGAGCTCAGAGACTTAGTAAGTTCTGATTTAAGATAGAATATATCAAAAGCACTAAGAACTCAGTAGATGAACTCTCTCACAGATCAGACTATATTAAGAAGATCAGAATGATAGATACAGAGAGACTAGAGAAGACAGAAAAGCTTTACAGAATACTTAAACTGAGTATTATAAAGAGATTAACTGAAGAGTCTCTCAATTCTTTATAAGAGAAGAAGAGAAAGAGAGAGAAGAAGTCTGTATAATTACTCTCTATAATACTAAGAATTAACACTCTGAAAATCTGTGTAAGAATTCTTGAAAAGAGTATCTATAATCTGAAGAGTTTGCAAACTTTGAGAAGTATTACAGAAGATCAGATGTAAGAAGAAATAGAGTATAAGTTTTTATAAGATCTTCTATTCAGATTGTCTGAACTGTAACTGAAAAATAAATATACTCAATATATTCAGAAACTGCTCACAGCAGAGATTAATCCTGAAGAAATAAAGAATTAAAGAGACTTAAAAAATCTCTTATAAAGAGAGAACTGAATTTATATATCTGTGAATAAGTTTCTATGTATAGAACTCATTAAAAGATATTATAACTCTTCTCTAGCAGAGTATTTTACAGACACTAGAACTTATAAGTTACTTATAAGAAAATACTTCTAACTGAAGATGTGAGAACTTGTGAAGAAGATAGTGAATTCTTGTACTATTTATCAGAGTTCATAAGTAATGTGATTCAGATTATATAAAGAACTTACTCCTCTATTTATTCTGCAGAAATTTTGAGAACAGCTATAAATAAAGACTTTGATAAGTCTCTCTGAAAGTAAGTACATATATAATACCTGCTTTGACAGTGTGCTGATAATAGTGAATTACTTTATCAAGATAACACACTTTATAGTCACTTATAAGAACTTAAAGTCAAAGAATTTAACTTATATCTTTATCTATGATATAATCTGATTGCATGAATTATCTATGAACATTATCTTAGATAGAGAATTAATCTTCATAGAAAAGTTCTGATCTGATCTGATAACTATACTGAAAATCTCATAAGATCTAAGCACAGCTTTTCATTAATAAATAGATAATCAGATAGAACATCTAATGAGTATATAAACAGTATCTACAGTACTTTGTCAATTATAATCAGAATAACTAAATACATTGATTATTATTTACAGAGTTTATATACAATAACTCAAAGCTTGTTAGTATAGATAAAACTCTCTTTAAGATACTTACTAAGACTCATCTGCAGATAATCTTAATAAACTCATAAGAGTACACTATAGAGTATGATAATATCTGTGAATAGACTGAGAGAATTCAGAATATTCAGAAGAAAGCTTATAAATTCTTGAGAAAGACTTAAGAGTATTAGAAGAGATACTATGACTTCAAGTATATTATAAAGAGTTTCAAGAAAGATAATAGAGTCTGATTAAGTCTAGAAAATATTATTATGTAGAAATCTAGTAAGAAGCTGAATCTCTTACAGACAGAGTCTTATAAGATTATGAAGAAAGTTAGCTCACAGTTCTATAAATTGAAACTGTCATCTGAGTTATAGATATACAATGTTTTTCATATCTCTTTGCTTTATAAATATAAGAAATTCTTAGAAGAGAATTCTGTGACTTATCACTCTATTCATGAGATACTAGAGAGTGAAAGAGAATATCAGATCAAAGAGATTATTGACTTAAAGAAATGAGATTACAAGCTCTGATTCAAGATTCAGTAGTAAGAGTATTCTGATAAGATGAATGAGTTCACTTGAGAATCATCTGAGCAGATAAGATATCTGCAGAAGCTGAGATATGACTTTCATACTGTGAATTCTGATAAGTCAGAATAATGTGATCTTCACTAAGAATCTGATTATAATAAAGATATTAACACTGTTATTTATAAACTCTAGTCTATAAGATAATGAGTTTCTACTGAGATGAACAGTCTGCAGTATATACAAGGAGAAAAAGAAATCATATTCTCATTAAAGCTAAAAAACAAGAAAACAGAAACAGAGTCATAAACACAATTTAGAAATCAATAAAGTAAAAACAAAGAAAATTCACACTCACATTCTTAACATCTGTAACACTCAATTTCTTCATAACTATCAATTTCTCTCTTCAAAGAAGCAGAGAGTATCATATCTATGATACAGACAATTATTACATTTGATGTGAAGCTCATTAGAAATACACAGACTTCAGAAGAGCTGAATATCAGAGTATACACAGTTATAGCAGAGTCTTGAGAGTTGATCATCTGCTTATGTAGACTGATCACTGAGATCATGAATTTCACATTTGATTTCATTTGATCTAATCTCATACAGTTCTTAGTGTGAATCTCACTGAGACTAGTCTTCAAAAAAAAGTGACTATATATCAGATCTTAAAATGAAATCATAACTTGAAAAAAATGAGAAAGTAATCTCATTTAATCTCATTTAGTTTCATTCTTAGTATAAAATTACTCTTTTTAGACATTTTAAGATTTTTTTTAGACTATTTTTAATTTTTTAAAAAGTAATGCTTTTTGATAACACTCAAATGAGATTTACAGTCATTTAAAGCAATAAAAATAATTTAAATTGAGAAGTGAAAATCATGATCATATTTGAAAAATGTGACAAGAGTAGACAGTAAGTCTCACTGAGACAGTATAAGACTACTATTTAATGTTAAAATCATATAATGAGATTAGTTGAATCAGTAATGAGACTATCAAAAAATCTGATTCTGAGCTCAGACACAGTCACATAGTCAGTCTATTCACATGTGATTAGATATCTTTTACAAAGCTATATTCACTTTCTCAGTTATGCTGAAGTATTCAGCTCAGAAACAATTGAGATATAGAGAGAGAGCTTATCTGCTTAGATTAACTTCTGTTATGAATTCATGACATTTACATTGCCTTGATTATCTGAATTTTACAGATACTCAGAGACTCATCTCTTATCAACTATGAGATTGCAGAAATGCACTGCAGTGTGAGAATCATTGATAGAGAATCTAAGCATATTTACATATATCTGATCAGAGATTGTACAGGTAGAGAGAGAATGATCATAGGTCTGTAAGACTGCAAAAGACACTGACAACACTGAGAGCTTTACAAGAACTGTTAGCTAGAGTCTGTAAGAAATTATTTACAGAGAGATTTACAGCAATGAGTAGAATTATACTTCTTAAAGTCAGAAACTGATCTGAGAAAGATATGAGATTGACTGCTGATCTGAAGATTGAGTACAGTGATAGAGCTGAAGAGAATGAAGACACTGTTATGAGCAGTGATATCTCTGCTTCACTAGCTGATAAAAAGTGATCAGAGAAGTTATGAGAACATCTAAAAGAAGCTTAGCAGTAGTCAGACATTGTTTATAAAGATATTAAAATTAAAAACACTTTTATTCTTGAGAAGTTCTTGAATTAATATACAGATATTGTTAGAAACACTATCTCTCTATTATCTGAATAAAAATACTTTGTAGATGAATAAAGATACTCACAGTTTATAAGAATAAGAGCTATTATAGAAAAAGAGAAAAGAAGATAAGATTTCACAGACAGATCTGAAATATTTATACTACTTTAGAGAGATTTGTTTACACTGTGAGTGATTTCACAGAAAAGTCAGATCACTCTAGTAAATAAAGAATGATTGTGAATTACAGATCTGAATCTTTCTATATAACTATAAAGAGTAATTGCAGACTGTACATATCTTGATTCTACAATTCTACAGAGTTAATAAAAGAATGAAAAATTTCTCACAATTTTACAGTGTTAAAGAATAATGATTTATAAGAATGAATAAAAGATTAACTTATAAATACTTCTCTTTGATGAGAATAATCTTACAGAGAGTGATTCATCTGTAAGATGAATCTGTGTAATAATCATATAAGAATCTTATAAAAATGATTATAAGTTAATCAGAATTCTTCTGTATAAAAGATATGAGATAAATCTGTGTGATAGTTAGAGAAGAATCTGTAGATAATAAAGAATCTCATAGAATAAGAAACTAAGTGACAGACTCTTTTCTCTTTATAATAACAAGGAATTTTTCCTCACTGAGATTTTTTTTATATAGATATAAAGAATTTTTAGTGAGTATCACTGCAGTGCTGAGCTGATTCTATGCATTCACTCAGTGAAAAGCTTCACAGATGAAGTCTTAGAGAGAGAGAGAGATATATAAGAAATCTCACTTCTTACAGATTCTTTATCTCTATTTCTATCTCTTGTATAATTAATAGAGTTAGCAGCTCTTGACTATACATAACTATATAGACTGAAGTTCATGAATACTATTTGTAACTCAGCTTGAATGCTACTATATATTTGATCTCTACATTTTATCTTTCTATCATGAATACTTCTAGTAGTTAATAGTACATATCACATCAAGCTGCAAACAGCTGAATAATAACCTGTGAGTACTTATTCTTACAGTAAGAGAAGTATTTCTCTGTTAAATACTTTTTAATCAATCTAATATCTTCTGCTATATAGTAGTATCTCTGAACAGAATATCAAGATATTTAATATTATTATCAGAAATATATAACACTGATTCACATATCTTTATTCATGAATAAAACTTCTGTTTTGCACAATTCTTCAATTAGCTATTAATATATCAATCTTAATTAGTTAATAAACTGATGACATCTCTGTCTACACTTAGTTTCATAAGCATGTGCAACCTTTATAATAAGTAGAGAGTGAGATTGAAAGTATTAAAATATTCAGAGATATCTTGACATTCTTTCAGTACTTGTATTATCTCTGATTCAGTTAATATTGAAATTATCTGTACAGAAGTTTCTTGTTATATTAATTATTCAATCTCTTTATATTAGTACTTGTGGCGGGCTGCGCCCGATCAATTATATAGACTATTTCATTACACTTCACAGATTTCTACTGCAACATTCTCAATCATCAATTCACAGCTGCTATAAACATGTATATTCTAATCAGTCATTCTTGAATACATATGCTCTGATTCTCAGTCATTCTCAATCATCAATTCTCAGTCACTATAAACATGTGTATATTCTTCCACTCTGAAGCTTCACTGCATATATCATCACATATATGTATAAATATTCACTTTAATTACTGATTCTTATACTTTCTCTTTCTTTTTCTTCTTTAGCATTTTTCTCTTTATTATATAAGTTCTATTTATTATACTGATCTATTCAGTGTAGATCTCTTATACTAGAAAAATATTCATTATTTTCTTATTAGAAATGATTATTCATATGTCATCTTCTCATTAGAAATGATTATTCATTAAGATATATCTGAATATCTAATGACATGTAAGAAAGAGAAACAGTTAAGTGAATACTGAGATCTCAGATAGAAGCTTACTCATCAGTTACTCTGACTCTGTAATAAGAACTTATCAGAGAATGTCAGTGAAAGATCTGAGAGTTCTGACACTCAGATATATAAGATATTTATATAATTACACTTCTTCAGATTTTACAGATATTATACACTTAATAAATGACATGTCTAATGACAATATAAGAGTACTCTTAAATATAAGTATAGAAGTGATATCACAGTGACTCTGAGTAATATTAAAACTATAATAATAATAGATAGCTAACATGCATATCACTTAACAGCTTCAATATAAGAAAATTCAATGATTAATTCATGTCACTTCAGTATCTATAAAAGCACTGAAAGAACACTTAGATACTCTCATATACTTCAATACTTCTGATCACACTCTCTACTCATTATAAAGAATGAAAATGCTCATAAAACTGAGTGTAGATGAAGATATCATCAGTTCATTAACTAATTAAGATTAATATATAAATAAACAGTTGAAGAATCATATAAAACAGAAGTTTCATTTATGAATAAAAGTATGTGAATCAGCATTGTGAATGTCTGACAATATTATCAAATATCTTAATGTTCTGTTTCAAGACACTGTCACATAACAGAAAGTATTAGATTAATTACAGAATATCTGACAGAGAAATACTTCTCTCACAACATTTCTCTCTGACTTTGACACTCAGATCTTAGAAGCAGGTGATCAATCTTGAGAGAATTGAATGAAGATTAGTATGCTTAAAAAGACATTAACTTTCAAACTCTTACAGACTCTTATAAGTGTAAATAAAGACTTAACTTATGAAGGCTTCTGCACACAGCTCTGAATATTGAATAACTGTCTTATCAAGCTCAAGAGTATACAGAACAGTGACAGAAGATATTACACATCTGTACTAAGAAATAACTCAGTCACTTATATATCTACACTGAGAAATAACAATAATGATGCAGATGCTATGAACTGAGTAGACTGAAATGTCTATACTTAGGCAAGAGTCTTCACTATCTGAACAGACTTCTGAGTTTCTGAGATTACTTCTGAAGAAGTTACTGATTAATATTAATAAGAAGTATATATCAACTGTAACTGATCAGAGTACATGGCTTTTAACTGTCAATCAGTCTACATGTCTTCTTAGTTAAAGAATGAATCAGTGCCTGTCCGCATCAATCACATTATATTAGAGAAGAATTCAGAAGATAACTATAAGAATGCTCTGATAAAACAGAGAAAAGATTAGCTTCTGTTCAAATTTACAAGCAGGAGCTTGAAGAGGTCAGATAATAATAATTTAAAGAGAAAATAACAATGAATGTAATTCTTATATCTACTGTGATAGATAATATATATAATATAAAAGTCATGATAGACAGCAGTCTATGTCATTACATAATGATTAAATCTTTAATTGTAAGACATTATAATCTTCTGTGTATTTTCTTATCAAGACTCTGACTTCTCACAGAATTTAATGATTTAAAAGACATTTACACTCATTATATAGTAAAACTAAACATAGATATTGAAGAACATCAATGTGAAGATATCTATGCATATGAAGTTAATAATCTTAACTATAATCTTATACTAGAACTTATCTGACTATCTGAATAAGACTTCTTATTGAATGCTTAAAACAGAAGCTTAATATTCTCTAACAATGATAGAATTCACAAAGATAATATTCACAAGACTATGAATCTTACACTGATCTCTGTCAATGCTTACAAAATACTCTAAAGAAGGAGTTATTATCAAAACTGTTAACAGAGTCACTAACAAAGTCACTGATAGCAGAATTATATATTAATCTATTTCATCAGTCTGACTAATATCAAGAAAGCTCTAGAAAAGTTATTCTATACTACAATAACAGATTCTCACATAAAACTCTCTTAATAATATTATGAATATCTAGATGTCTTCTAATAAGATAATATTATGAATATATCTTCTTTATAAGACTCAGAAGTGAATCACAGTATTAAGTTAGAAAAGAAGAATAATAAGAATTTTGAATCACTGTGAGACTCTCTTTATAATATATCTTAAGATGAACTTCTTCTTCTTCAGAAGACACTTAATAATATGTTAAATAAGAAATTCATACATGTTAGTAACTCTTCTACTGCAGCTTCTATTCTCTTTGCAAAGAAGTCAGATGAAGAACTCTGATTCTATGTAAACTATTAAGATTTGAACAGATTGACAAAGAAAGATTATTATTTCTTATCTCTTATTAATGAAACTCTAGTATATATCAGATGAGCTTAATAATTTACAAAGCTAGATATTATTACTGCATTTCATAAGATTCATATTACTGAAGAAGATGAATGACTTACAGTATTCTGAATATGTTACAGTTTCTTTGAATAAGTAGTTACACTGTTTAAACTGACTAATGCTCTTAGTACATTTCTGTAAGAATAAGTGCTCGCAGGCGATTATTCAGGTGTTTGCAGCTTGACGTGATATGTACTATTAACTACTAGAAGTATTCACAGTAGAAAGATAAAATGTAGAGATTAAATGTATAATAGCATTCAAGCTGAGTTATGAGTAGTATTCACAAACTTCAGTCTATATAGTTGTGTATAGTCAAGGGCCGCTAGCTCTATTGATTATATAAGTGATAGAAATAGAGATAAAGAATTTATGAGAACTGAGATTTCTTACATATCTCCTCCTCTCTAAGACTTCATCTGCAAAGCCTTTCACTGAATAACTTTATAGAATCAGCTCAGCACTGCAGTAATACTCACTAAAAATTCTTCACATCTATAAAAAATCTCAGTGAGGAAAAATCTCTTATTATTATAAAGAAAAAAGAGTCTATCACTCAGTTTCTTATTTTATAAGATTCTTTATAACTTACAGATTCTTCTCTAACTATCATATAGATTCATCTCACATCTTTTATATAGAAGAGTTTCAGTTGACTCTCAATCATTTTTATAAGATTCTTATATAATCATTACACAGATTCATCTCACAGATGAATTACTCTCTGTGAAATTATTCTCATTAAAGAGAAGTATTTATGAGTTAATCTTTCACTTATTCTTATAAATCATTGTTCTTTGATACTGTAGAATTATGAGAAATTTTCTATTCTTTCATCAACTCTATAGAATTGTAGAATCAAGATATTCACAGTCTGTAATCACTCTTTATAGTTATATAGAAAGATTCAGATCTGTAATTCATAATTACTTTTATTTACTAGAGTGATCTGACTGTTCTGCAGAATTATTCACAGTGTAAATAAATCTCTCTAAAGTAGTATAAATATCTCAGATCTGTCTGTAGAATCTCATCTTCTTTTCTCTTTTTCTATAACAGCTTTCATTCTCATAAACTATGAGTATTCTCATTTATTCATGAAGTATTTCTACTCAGATAACAGAGAAAGAGTGTTTCTAACAATGTTTATATATTGATTCAAGAACTTTTCAATAATAAAAAATTTTTCAATTTTAATATCTTTATAATAATATCTGATTACTGCTGAGCTTCTTATAAGTATCTCTGCAACTTGTCTAATCACTTTTTACTGACTAATGAAGCAGAGACACTGCTGTTTACAACTGTATCTTCATTCTCTTCAGTCTTATCACTGCACCTGATCTTCAGGTCAGTGATTAATCTCATGTCTCTTTCAGACCAGTCTCTGACTCTGAGCAGTGCAGTATCTCTCTTTGCTGTAAGTCTTCTCACAAGTAATTTCTTAGAATTCTTATAGATTCTAGCTAATAGTTCTTGTAAAGCTCTCTGTGTTATCAGTGTCTTCTGTGACTCTGTGAATCTACAATCACTCTCTCTCTGTTCACACAATCTCTGATCAGATATATGCAAATATGCCTAGATTTCTCATCAATGATTCTCACGCTGCAGCGCATTTCTGCAATCTCATTGTCAATGAGAGATGAGTTCTCAGATACTTATAAAATCTGAGTAATCAAGACAATGTGACTATCATGAATTTGTAACAGAAGTTGATCTGAATAGATAAGCTCTCTCTTCACATCTTAATTGTTTCTGAGCTGAATACTCTAGCATAAGTAAGAAAGCAGACACAGCTTCATGAAAGATATCTGATCACACATACAGACAGTCAGCTCTCAAGATTCTGCTACAACTATGCATACTCTGATGTCTGACTTCTCTGAAGTCTGTGCATTTCTAATAATCTTTACATTAAATGCAACAATTATCTGTACTCTAGACATGATACTCTCTGCTTCTTTGAAGAGAGAAATTGATAGTTATGAGAGAAATTGAGTATCATAGATGTTAAGAGTGTGAATGTGAGTTTTCTTTATTTTTTCTTTATTAATCTCTAAATTGTGTTCACAGCTCTGTTTATTTTCTTATTTTTTAGCTTTAATAAGAATATGATTTCTTCTTTTCTTCTATATACTGCAGACTGTTCATCTCAGTAGAAATTCATCATCTTATAGACTAGAATTTACAAATGACAGTGTTAATATCTTTATTATAATCAGGTTCTTAGTAAAGACTGTATTATTCTGACTTATCAGAATTTATAATATAAAAGTTATATCTCAGCTTCTGCAGATATCTTATCTGTCTGAATGATTTCTAAGTGAACTTATTTATCTTATCAGAATACTCTTATCACTGAACCTTGAATCAGAGCTTATAATCTTGTTTCTCTGAGTTAATAATCTCTTTAATTTAATATTCTCTTTCACTCTCTAGTACTTTATAGATAGAGTGATAAGTCACAGAGTTCTCTTCTAAGAATTTCTTATATTTATAGAGTAAAGAGATATAAAAAATATTGTATATCTATAATTCAGATAATAGTTTCAATCTGTAGAATTATAAGCTAACTTTCTTCATAATTTTATAAGACTCTGTCTATAAGAGATTCAGCTTCTTACTAGATCTCTGTATAATAATATTTTCTAGACTTAGTCAGACTCTATCATCTTTCTTAAAACTCTTTATAATATACTTGAAGTCATAGTATCTTTTCTAATACTCTTGAGTCTTTCTCAAGAATTTATAAACTTTCTTCTGAATCTTCTGAATTCTCTCAGCTTATTCACAGATATTATCACACTCTATAGTGTACTCTCACAGATTTATTAAGATTATTCATAGATAAGTTTCAGTGAGTATTTCAAAGAGAGTTTTATCTATACTAATATACTTTGAGTTATTATACATGAACTTTATAAGTAATAATCAATGTATTCAGTCATTCTGATTGTAATTGACAAAGTACTACAGATACTGTTTTAATATACTTATCAGATATTCTATCTGATTATCTGACTATTAATGAAAAGTCATACTTAGATCTCATAAGATCTTCAGTATAGTTATCAGATCAGATCAGAACTCTTCTATAAAAATTAATTCTCTATCTGAGATAATGTTTATAGACAATTCATGCAACTGAATCACATTACAGATGAAGATATAAGTCAAATTCTTTGACTTCAAGTTCTTACAGATAAGTATAAAGTGTGTTATCTTAATAAAGTAATTCACTATCATCAGTATACTCTTAAAACAGACATTATATATATTCTTACTTTCAGAGAGACTTGTAAGAGTATTTATTTCTAGCTATTCTCAAGGTTTCTGTGAGATGAGTAGAGAAGTAAGTTCTTTATATAGTTTGAACTGCACTACTCATAAACTCTGATAAATAGTATAAGAATTCACTATCTTCTTCACAAGTTCTTATATCTTCAGTCAGAAGTATTTTCTTATAAATAACTTATAAGTTCTAGTATCTGTAAAATAACCTGCTAGAGAAGAGTCATGATATCTTTTAATAAGTTCTATACATAGAAACTCATTCATAGATACATAAATTCAGCTCTCTCTTCATAAGAGATTATTTAAGTTTCTTCAATTCTTTATTTCTGCAGAGTTAATCTCTGTTATAAGTAGTTTCTGAATATACTGAGTATATTCATTCTTCAGTTGCAGTTCAGACAATCTGAATAGAAGATTTTATAAAGAATTATACTCTGTTTCTTCTTATGTCAGATCTTCTGCAGTACTTCTCAAAGCTTATAAACTCTTCAGATTATGAATACTCTCTTCAAGAATTCTCACAGAGATTCTCAGAGTGTTAACTCTCAGTGTTATAAAGAGTAGTTGTACAGACTTCTTCTCTCTCTTCTCTCTCTTCTCTTACAGAGAATTGAGAGACTCTTCAGTCAATCTCTTTACAATACTCAGTTTAAGTATTCTATAAAGCTTTTCTATCTTCTCTAGTCTCTCTGTGTCTGTTATTCTGATCTTCTTAATGTAGTCTGATCTGTGAGAGAATTTATTCACTGAGTTCTTAGTTCTCTTGATATGTTCTATCTTGAATCAGAACTTACTCAGTCTCTGAGCTCAGTAAACCTGCTATTGTAAGAGTTTCTTAATTAAAGTAAACTATTATAAGCTGTTATCATCAGTTCTAATAGTAATCACTGTTATGAAACTCTTAAAGTAGTAATATCAGTAATAGAAGAATTTCACTATTATAAGAAGCTTCTAATTATGAATATTATAATTGATCTTCACAGATTACATCTTTTATAAGAAAAAGATTACTGAAACTTAGTTCTTATTTAACTGTAGTTATAAGACTATTTCTGAAATTATAAAGAAGAAGATATCTGTCTTTAATCTAATTAAGAGTAAGAAATTAAAGTAGAACAGTATCACTGTGTCTATAAATATCTATTTCAATCTTGTAAAGACTCTGTGAGCTTCTGAGATAAGAAAGTTCTTACAGTTCTCTCTTTTTAATAATCTTTTCATTCTTTATTCATAGAATGATTTCTTCTTATTTTCACTCTTCAGTATATCTGTAAGAGTTAAGAAGATTCTTATAAATACAAAGATAAACTGTCTATAGAAATTCATAAAGCTCAGAAAAATCTGAATCTTATGAATACTAGTTAACTCTGATTATAATAGAATAGTCTCAATCTATGAAGATTTCATCTGAATATCATCTACAGTAATTATATATTCTAGAAAATTAATTTAACAGATACTGAAGTTGCACTTTATAAGCTTAATATATAGTTTTATCTTATCTAAGATCTTCAACACACTTCACACATGCTCAGTGTATTCTTTCTTCTTTATAGAGTACATCATCACATTATTCAGATATATTATTACAAAGATATTCAGATATATATAAAGTATTTTATTAATGAAAGACTGAAATACTGTGAGAGTATTAGTCAGATTAAAAGACATCACTAGATATTCAAATAATTTCAGTGCAGTTCTAAAGACAGTCTTTTATTCATTCTCAGACTGTATTCACAGCTGTGTATATACATTGATTATATTTAGTTATGTGAATATGACAGCTTTCATAAGATAGTTAATAACATTCTCAATCAAAGACAGAGAATAACAGCTCTTTATTATCTTGAAGTTCAGATCACAGTAGTCTATACACAATCTGAGATCTTTATTCTTCTTCTTCATGAATATTACAAAGGCTTCTGTGAAGATCTGTGAAGATCAGATAAAGTCATTTCTCAGATTCTTCTTTATATAGATCTGCAAGATCTCTGTCTCATAATAAAAGAGCTTATAGATTGATCTTCAGAAGAGTTTCTACTCTTCTATTAAATCTATTATCAGATTCTTCTCATAGTAAGAAGAAAGCTCAGCTGTCTTTACTGAGCTGAATATCTTTATAAGATCTTAGTATTTCTCTGATATCTGAAGCTTAGTTTTTATAACTGTAAGATTCTCAGATACTTACAAAGTTATTATATAGATGAGCTTATCTTCTCTAATTAACTCTACAGTATTAACTGATTCTATCTCTGTAAGTGAGTCTATTAACAATGATCAGAAGTATAAACCTGACTTACAGACAGTTATATATGAATTATATCTTTAAAGTGATATAAGTCTTAAGTACATATTATCTGTAATATCTGTAATAATCACAGTTTCTACAAATCTTCTTCAGATTTCAGAGAGATCTTGTAATTCAAAGATAACTCTTATAAGTCTCTCAGCTCTCAGATCTGAGTTCTCATACTCTGCTTATTATAAGAGTTAGACTGGCCGGCGGGACCATGAATTTCACATTTGGTCCCATTTGGTCTGGTCCCATACATTTCTTGGCGTGAGTCCCACCAGGACCAAGCCTCAAAAAAATCTGAAAATGAACCATTTCTGAGAGAAATGGCGTGAAAAATGACCAGATTTAATTCAAGAACAGTGAAATGGGAGTAATTTCTCAGGATAAACTATGAAAGATGATCATTCTTCCAAAATCAGAATGAGACTGGGACTGAAGATCAAAATCAGTCCCATTCAGTTCATTCAGTGATTGCTTATATAATCAGAATTTGGTAACAATTATTAGTAACGCTCATGAAACAACTAAATACATTCTTGTGCAAGTTTATTCTTCACTTTCTCATGAAAACTACACTTCTCTGATATACTGTGATCAGAGATATTAAACTGTCTGATAATTCCATGTTTTACAATCATGAGTTTCTTGATTGTTTCTCCTTGTAATTGTCCCCAGTGATAGTGATAAATATCTCAACTTGAGTTGAACTTTCACTCCATTCTCACCTCTGTCAATGGAATTGTCAGAATATCACACATCATCAGTGCAACAGTTGAATATGTACTCTCAACAATTTTTCATAACTCTAGAATTGATTTGGCGTGTAAATTTGTCAGATCATCTTGAAGATAACAGTCAAATTCAGTTTTACAAGCATGTAGTTTTGCCTGATTTTCAGTTGCAATCAATGTATGTAAGTCCTGTTTCAAAGTTAGTATTATAGTTCTATGAGATATGAAGTGTTACCAAAGATCATTACTTACTAGGGAATTGTATTCCACTGTCTCCATATCTCAAACATCTGCTCATTCAAATCTCTGATAGTTGACATTGTAGTAGTCTCAGGCTAATTTAACATATGAGTCTTGTTCCTCCTCTGTCCAATCTTGAGAAGTGTAGATGTTAACTCAACAGAAGGAATCTAGTAGAGCTGCTACAGCATAGTACTCTGCAAAAGATTGTTCAGTTTTGCTGTAGTAATATGCCAGTTTATCCCTTGCAGCAATAATAGCCTGCGCTATAGCATCATCCCAGACTGAATTTCTTTTTGAGTGATTCAACTGCTTCTCAAGATAAGTAAATAAACTGTTATACACTCACCAGACTGACTGCAGCATTGGTGTATGAGTGATTGAGACTGCCTTTATTGTCTTATAAAACTGAAACAGTAAACCAATCACATATTTCAACTGAGTTCACTTCATATCAGAAAGTTTCAATATCTGAATCTTTTCCTGATCAGAGTGTTGCACTCAATGATCAATCATCTGATGCAATTGAAGAGCCTGAACAGCCATCTCATATGTTGAACTCCATCATGTTCTAACATCCTGTATCATATTCAGTGGTGTGACTGATTTGTTTGTTTGTTGAATATCATGAAATTGTTGTTGTTGTTTAGAAGAGGTACAAATCACATTAGCAATGTTTTGAATCTATGATATTTAAATTATTAGCCAATCTATTCAAAATTAACAGTAGCATTACCAAAAAGTGTTATCAAAAAGCAATATTAAAAAGTGTTATCAAAAAACATTATCTTTTGCAAAGTGAATGCAAAAGTTACTTGAGTAATCACTTTCATCTCATTCTCATCCCAAGAACCAGCCATCTCATTATTCTTCACCTCAATGTTAAGATTCTTTACCAGTGTTTGCATCACAAGTTGAACCACATGAGCAATGCAGAGAATATGACCTTATTTATCATTCCAGAAATGCAAAGCCAATTTTTGCTCCAAGCTCTTCACCATAGTGTAGTTATTCACAGCATTGTCAGTTGTAATTGCAAGAAGACTGGGACTAATATCTCAATAGTCATTTTTAATCACAGTCATTAATACCTCTACCATATAATCCCCAGTATGACTACTGATCAATGATTCAAATCCAATTAATGCCTCTCAATAAGTCCAGTTCTCATCAATATAATAACATGTAACTCTCATAAATGCAAGATTGTTTGTACTAGTCCATGCATTCACAGTGAGAGACACTCTTCAATGATTCTTCAACTCTGATTCTAGATGTTGCATATTGACTTTGTAGTGTGTCTCAAGGTTGGACTGAAGACAGGATTGATGTGGAATATGAAGATTTGAATTAAGCATTTGAAGAAGTGTTCAGAATTCGGGGTTTTCAATTGATTGAAGAGAAAGATTCAGAGATATACACATGTGAAGTAATTATTCACAGAAGTTATCAGATGAGAGTTGTGAAATCAGAGTACTGATACATGATCATTTTTGCATGATTTCCTTCAAATTAGAAAGTTAGTGTTATCAAAAATCATTATCTGATAGAGCAACTTACCAGCCCAGTAGTAATTTTCTGATTATTTTCCTTTTATTGTCTGCATTCTGATGACTTCAGATGTCAGGAAATTCCTTCAGAGCCATGACCAGTCCATGATGAATGTTTCTGAATGAAGTTGCAGTGATTGCAGCAGAGAGATGACTCTCTGATAATCTGCAATACAACCTGTTGATAATTATTCCATAGTTCATCTTGATGTTTGTGTTGAGTTTTTCATAAATTTCATGACCTGGAATCAGATGTGAAGAATGAAGTGATCATTCATCATGATTGAAAGAGAGCATTCTGTGTTGAATTGTAAACAATATAGACTTTGTGATTCACAGTGATTTCTTAAAGAGTTTGTGAATCTTCAGTAGAAGTAAAAGAAGTGAAAGAAGTGAATTCAGAAGATATGATAATAATTTGAGAAAGATGATAATTTATTTTCAATAACTGATCACTGATGTGTGTAAGAAGAATTAATATAAGAGAAAATAATCTTGTTTCTTAGCTTAGTTATAATTTTAGTACTAACTCAGATTGAATATCATTGATGTATAAAAGTAAATAAACAATCTTGATTAATCTCTATCATATTTCTTGAAATATATTAATATTGTAAAAGAGAGTGTTATCAAATTACATTATCAGATAATATCATTAAAAATATATTAATATTATGAATATCAATGTTGAAAAAATGTTGATACTTATACATTATAGTGATTTGTGAATCATGATAGTTAAATATATATATATATATATATCATTCCTGACTTGATTACAACTTGTACAATAATTTTTGAAAACTCAAAATCAATTTTAATTATTAATAATTAAAAACTTAAACTTATAACTAACTAATATAAAAAGAAAAAAATCTACTCCTTCTCTTTCTCATTCTTCTTATCATTCTTCACAATTCACTTCTCATTCTTCTCCTCCTCCTTCTCCTCCTCATCTGAGGTGATAACCACCTCAAAATCTCTCTTCACTGCCTCCTCAGGGGAGGGTTCTCACTGCTCCCCCTCAGCCAGGTCAATCTGCACCTCAAAATCCTGCATTTCCTGGTCTGCTGCCTCAGGTTCCACCTCAGCAGCAAGCAGATTGACATGTTCAGAGAGCAGGGCTGCCTCCTCAATGTCCTGAATCATGGAGCACATTCGAGACCTGAACAAGGCCTTAATCCCCTTCTCCTCTGCCAGCTCCTGCTAATCAATTAGAGAACAGAAGTGTTATCAAAAATCATTATCTCTCAATAAGTAAAAAACTTACCAGTTTTGACTTCTTTATCTCTCACTTTAACACCTTCTCAATCTTCTTCTATCACTGCTTATTTACAGCAATACTCTTCTTCTCTCTCTCTCTCTTCATCTTAGACTCAAATCATTCTCAAGACTTCTTCTGGTCTCATCACTGCTGCATGAGACTCTTCACTGTCTTCTTCTTCAATCTCTCACAGGCGGCGCCATCCGCATTATTTCTATACTTAGTTCAGTCTAAATCTATCAGAAGTGTTACTTAAAATTGTTATTATTCTACTTTCTTATGAAGTCTCTTCAAGACATCATAACATGCCTTGCAATCTGTCTCCTCTCACTTGAACATCTTCTTCTTCTCTCCCTTCAATCTGTGACAGTGCTCACACGCCTTGATGGTCTGCAGAACTGCAGAATATTTGAAGAGGAATGACATGATTGATTTCAGTGAGTGTTGAAGAGGGGTGAAGGCAGAAGAGGCGGCCAGAAATGATATGATGATGATGATGATGATGATGATGATAATGATAGTGATGATAGTAATGATAGTGATGATAGTGATAATGTTGATAATGATGATAGTAATGATGATGATGATGATGAAAGGAGAAGTGCATTGAAATATATTACTGACTTATCAAATATAAAGAGACAAAGAAAATATTAACAGCTTTCAGAGATATATGAAAACAGCTACAGTGTTGCATAGCAACATCATCTTCATTCAATGCATGCAGTGTTGATATTCTTTGTATACAGTTATTATATAATCTATATCAGAAATACATGCAGAAAACAGATCTTTATTGCTAGGAAGAATAATTGCAGCAATTCTCTGTTTTCATATTATAAAGATAAGTTATTCTCATTTCTTTCTTCTCTCTTTTCTCTTCTTCTTCAACTCACCACTAAGTCTAAGCTGGTATGAAAACTATTAAAACACTCTTAGAAATCCTCAAATTGAAGAGTATAGACTAATCAAATTTTAAATGCAGAAGAACCAAATTACATTCAACATTACTAATTATTCATCCCCCCTCAATAAAACCACAGTCGCGTCTTCCCCTCCTCTCCCAAATGAAACATGGCCCGCGAAAAGCGAGTACCACGCCAGGCCATAATGACCAACACAGCCTCAGCACGCAGGGCTGTATACACACAGCGCATGCTGGACTGGGAGGCTGCATGGGTTGCAAACCAGCACCAGCATTCCAGGGAGAGCCGTGCAGTGTGGGAAAGCTGCAACCCTCAGCCACATGCACAGAGAGTGGATCATCGCAGTAAGTGCATGTGCATTGCATGAAAGTAACACTTTTTGGTAATACTCAGTCTCTGATATCATGAAAATAGAGTCTCTTCATGAGATTCATTTTTATCAGAAGTCAGGGGATCTTATATTTCTCAAGGCCACCTTCACCCGCCTTGTCCATGAAATTGATGAGAAGAATCATTGATTTCAGTGTTCTGCTCTTGATGTCATTCAAGTGGCAGCAGAGTCCACCCTGGTCACACTTTTTAAGTGTATATTTTCTAAATATTCACATTTATACAGATATATACTGATTATTTGTTAGATGATGTTAAGACAATGACTCATCACAGCTGTGTTACTCTCACTGTGAGGAATACACAGTTGATGATGAATATTACAAAGACTCTGAGAAGTGAGTATTTTGAGAATGCTGCAGCTCTGTGACCTTGATTTTTTTTTTTTTTTATTTTTTGTTTTTTTCTTTTCCTTTTCTTTTTTTTTTTTTTTCTTATTTTTGTTTTGTTTTTTGTTTTTTGTTTTTTTTTTGTATTTTATATTTTTTTTATAATTAAAATTATATGAATTATGATCTGTGTTCAGAAAAGTAATGATATTTGATAATACTCTCTATTGAATTTTCAACAAATGAGCACTATGTTATGATATTATGTAAGTGAGAAGTGATTTCATGGTTCTATTTGATGCCATTCTCAATAATGAGATCAGAATGAAAATGTGACTAAGAATTCAAACATATTCTTTATCTGGGACTAGATTTTTATTTGAAAAGTGAATCTGAGACCTTTAATATTTGAAATAACGTGATTTGAAATCAATGTGATAAACACAAACCATGACCAGGAGTAATGCTTTTAGGCAATGTGACAACTGTAAAGTTTGATCCTGGTCTCAGACACGGTCACACGGTCAGTCTAATAAGAGTAGATTCTCAGTTTTCATCTTTCAGTTCATTCACTCTGTAAGCTTTAGAAACATTACAGTGATCTGAGATTCTGAGTTCATTAATACTTCTCATACTTATAGAGTAATAGTATTATGATACAGTCTCTCTCTATAAGTAAGCATTTTCATCAGAGAAGTAACAGATTCAGATATCAGCTTTAAGACTCTTAAGAAGACTGTTACTGACTCTGTCTATAACTTCTCAAATTTCTATTTTAATTTATTCAGACAGTTTATATAAAGATATTCTGATTTAGAATAAATAAAGCAGAGTCTCTTTTTCTTAATCTTTCTATTATACACTCTGTTTACAGAAGCTTATAAAGCTCTCTCTCTCTACTCAGCAGTCAGATATGAATCTCTCTATATCTTGTTATTTTTTTCTGATAAATCTGTTCTCTGTTGTTCTGACTCTTGCAGAGTCAGTCAGTGATTCACTCTCTACAGATCTGTGACTCTCATAGTAATTTATAAGTAATGAATAAGAGTCATCAGTTTCTTCAAAGTTAAGAACTTAGAGTCTTACTCAATAAGCTTGTTTTACATATCTTTATTCAGTTTTTTTATAAATATCATTATTCAGATCTTATTTCAGAACTCTGTTTTCATAGATCTTAATTCACATCATAATTTTATAAAGCATTATAAGTAGTCTTCATCAGATTTCTTATCTTTTTTTCTAATATTAATAATCACAGCTCAGATATTCTCTGTTTAGCTTACAGAGTCTTTTAACTTATTTTCTAGATAGGTCTTGAGAACAGATCAGCAGAATCTCTTATAATCATTCTTTAGATAATTTAGTCAGTTCTTGACTTCAGTGTAATAGAGATCTGTTATTATATAAATAACAGCTTCTTCATCTTCTATATCACACAGTCAGACTTATGAGTCAATTTTAAATACAAACTTATAAAAGCTTTTATAGATTGTAATTTAATAAGTGATTTTAAGTAATCATGACTTAAGAAAGTTTCTTTTCAGTTTGTGAGTGTCTCTGAAGATTGTGTCTAGAGACTTGATTTAAGAGTGTTTACAGACAGTAAGCATTTCTTGTAGAAAAATAGCTTAATTTTATAAGAGATACTCAAGAATATTCTTCACTGAGATTGATTCATTTGTGAGTTCAGAGAGTTTCTCTGTCACAGATACAGAGAATGATATTCTATAAGTAATTGATATATTCTCTGAGACTTCTTTTATAAAGATTATTCATGATTCAGATGACTGTTTCTGAATGTCTGCAGTAGAGTTTGCAAAGATTGAAGTATATAAGTTTCTAGTTTATTCAGTTATAACAGACAGTTGCTGACTGACTGAGCTTGAAATGTAAGAATAAGTACTCACAGACAATTATTCAGATGTTTGCAGCTTGATGTGATATATACTGTTAACTACTAGAAGTATTCACAGTAGAAAGATAAAATGTAGAGATTAAATGTATAATAGCATTTAAGCTGAGTTATGAATAGTATTTGTGAACTCCAGTCTATATAGTTGTGTGTAGTCAAGAGCCGCTAGCCCTATTGATTACATGGGAGATAGGAATAGAGGTAAAGAATCCGCGAGAAGCGGGATTTCTTATAATTTCAGAAGTATATCAACTAAGCACTCTGAGATTTTCTTAATACATTTGCATCTGTATATCTAGATGACATTCTCATCTTCACTGACAGATTCAGAAAAGAATATTAAGAACATATGTAAAAGATATTACAATGATTACAAGAGATAGAACTATTAATAGATATTAACAAGTGTGATTTCAAAGTCAAGAGTATAAAATATCTAGACTTTATCATAGAAGCTGATAAGAAAATTCAAATGAATTCTGAGAGAGTTTCTACTATTCTTAAGTGAGAGGCTTCTTGTACTGTGAAAGATATATAAAGCTTTATTAAATTCACTAACTTCTATCAGTGATTTATACAAAACTTCTCAGATATTATAATATTACTCACAGAACTCACTAAGAAAGACTCAGTATTTCAATGATCAGTAGATACTGAAGCTGTATTTACATAGATATAGAAGATATTCATTAATACTTCTTCACTGATAACATTCAATTCTGATTATAAGACAGTTATTAAAGCTGATTTCTCTGACTATGTTATAGAAGAAGCTATATTGCAATATAATAATAAAGATGTCTTATAATTATACATCTTCATGTCTAAGAAACTAAGTTCTGCTGAATGCATCTATGAGATCTATGATAAGAAACTTCTCATAATTATACACTATCTAGAAGAATGAAACTCTGAACTCTGAAGCATCTCTGAATTTGAGATAATTACAGATTATAAGCATCTCAAGTACTTCACAACTACTTATAAACTCACTGAATGATAGATACAATGATCTGAGTTCTTAAGCTGCTTTTATTTTATAATACACTATCATTCTAATAGTCAGAACTTGATGACAGATGCTCTCTTATAATAAGAGTAAAATATATCATCTGATGTAACAGATACTCACTGAATGAACTGAGAGCATCAGCTCTTGAATCTGAAGATACTAGTTAATCAAGATGAAACAGCTCATGACACTATACATGCTTCTCTGCTTAGAACTGTCACTGATATCTTAACTTCTTCTCAATTTATATTAGTCGAACTATGACATATAGCAGCTCAAATCAATGAACTTCTTCAAACACTCACTGAAGCAGTATGATAAGAAGTACTCTAATTTCTCTCAGAACTATGTATAAGAACTGACATCTCAGAATATTCAATCAATGATAATAACACTTTATAATTCTGTGAATAATGCTGAGTCTCTCACTCTGAACTCTTACACACTCAGATAATACAAGAGATATATAACTCTTATATAATTGATTATTCAGGTTACAAACAACTGTATTAAATAATCTCTTAAGAGTTCTACTAGCTCAAGATATTAAACAGTATCAGATATTTCATCTGAAACCGTAACTGTTGTTTCTCTGTTATCTTATGAAAGAACTGTAGAAAAGACCTGCTGAAATCACTCAATATCTCTGATAGAATCTGATGAGATATGATAATTAACTTCACTGTTAATCTCTCTAAGAGTAAGAATTATAGAAACATTCTAATCATTGTGAACTGATTAAGTAAGAATATAATATTGAAACTCTGTAATAAGATAACTGAACAAGTTACTGAAGGTTTTCTAAGAAGCTTATTCTATCAGATATATGAATTGTCAAGATCTATAGTATTAAATCAGAGCTGTTAATTCATAAGCACTCTCTGAACAAGAATCTGTCAAGTTCTTAAGATTATATATTATTTATTAACTATCTATCACTCTGAGACTGATGATGTATCAGAACAGATAATTCAGACTGTAAAGAATTATCTTTATAAGTTCTGTAATTACTTATAAGATAATTGATATAATCTTCTTCTTCACACTGAAGTCACTATTAATAACTGAGATGTCATTTCAATAGATATAAGCCTGTTCTTTATTATTATTATTATTCTTCAATTATAGATGTATGCAGTCAGAGACTATAATATCTATCTGAGAATCTTTAATTCTCAGAGTTTTTTCTATATCTATAGAGTCAACTATTATACATTTATTAATTTCAGATATACAAAATTAGAAAATTTCAGCTCAGAATATAAAAACTGTTTATAAATTACAGTATTTCAACATCTTCTGATACTTTGAAATTATTTGAAAATATCATGACAAAGAAAAAGAGAACATAGTCTTAAAGCTATAGAACAAGATCTCTGCAGTTTACATCTTAAGCTATATACATATTTTAACACTCTATATAACCGATCACTGCCTCTGTTCTCTCAGGCCTGCTTCAGAGGTTATCATTCCCTCTAAAGAATCATCACTCAGCTAGCTTCTGTAACTAGCTTACTTATAAGTGAGATTCTCACTAAGAATAACATCAGAGCTACTTAATTCTAGTTAAGTCTCTAATCTTTCAGCTATCAATCTCAGCATTTCAGTCTATCAATTGACTGTCACAGTCTTGCTTGTACTAATCATCTATTAAGAGTGCCTAGGTCTTGTCTCATCTAGATTCTTACTAGGCTTAGAATGTTCTAATTGAATAGTTTTTAAATCTTGATTCTCTGAAAGTAAGTGTCTAGAGTGAGAGAAATGAGACCTGATCAGTTAAGCTTGATAATGATTCACTATTCTGCAGATACTCTAGATCTCAATTACTCTAGTACTGATCTAACTTGAAGCATCTGAGAAACTGTTAATTCTAAGATCAGCGAGAATTAGTGTCTGAAAACTCTCAGAATGAACATCTTAAGCTTGATAATAATTCACTATAGTGCATTTGAGAGTCTCTGATACTGTTTTATAACTTAACAGTAAAAGCTGTGATTAAGATGACTCTTGCATAGACTGGCCGCCGGGACCATGAATTTCACGTTTGGTCCCATTTGGTCTGGTCCCATACATTTCTTGGCGTGAATCCCACTGGGACTGGCTATCAAAAAAACATGTAAAGTGACTATATATCAGATCTTAAAATGGAACCATGACTTGAAAAAAATGAGAAAGTGGTCCCATTTGGTCCCATTTAGTCCCATTCTTGGCATAAAGTTACTATTTTTAGACATTTTAAGGTTTTTTTTAGACTATTTTTAATTTTTTAAAAAGTAACGCTTTTTGGTAACGCTCAAATGAGATTTAAAGTCATTTAAAGCAATAAAAATAATTTAAAATGAGAAGTGGAAATCATGGTCCCATTTGGAAAATGTGACAAGAGTAGACAGTAAGTCCCACTGGGACAGTATGGGACCACTATATAATGTTAAAACCGTGTAATGGGATCAGTCGAATTGGTAATGAGACTATCAAAAAATCTAGTCCTGGTCCCAGACACGGTCACACGGTCAGTCTACTCTTGCAGAGTTCAAACCTGCTCTCTTTTAGCATTCATTCCCCGGGGGGAAGGCCGCTAATTGAGGCTTCATGATAGCGTAGTTAACCACTACGTCACCGGGCCAAGCCTGTTCTTTCTTATATATTGATATTATATGAAAGTACTGAATCTTCTAGAGATTACACATTTCACACTGAATTTCTGTAGTTCAATTCAGATCACTGATAATATAGTAATAAAACTCTGAGATATCTGTGATTAAGTAGAAGTCTTCATGACAAGTGCTAAACAGAATTAAGAAGATTGAATCAATGTTTATCAAGACTCTACTGAGTAATATAAGATAGAAGATCTGATATAATTGAATCTTAAGAATATACAAATTATATACTCATCTCACACACTGAATTACTGTTATATAAAGTATAAAGTGATAGAAGTTCTAGACAGTTATAACTACTGTCTTAATATATTATCAGAGATTGATAATATCTTTTATATAAGCTTACTTCACTGTACTACTACTGATCTGTTCTCTTCTCAACTGACTTTTAACTGACAGCTGTCAGAAATCATAGAACAAGATAATGAACTTGAATAAGAGATTGAAGATATTCTTAATAAGAGATTCTGCAGCTGCAGCTGATAATATCTTATAAAATGAGTTAGCTACAATTATCTGATGTGAACTCTGAGCTCTGTGTTATCTGAGACTGCGGCTCTTGACTGATAAGAGCTATGTATAATTAAGAAAGAAGAGAGAGACTAATGTAGCAGACTGTATCTAATCAATTATATAGACTATTCTATTACACTTCACAGATTTCTATTACTTCAATTCTTAGTTACTGATTCTCAGCTGAAAATCTACAGAATTTCTATTCTTTCACTCTGAAGCTTTACTGTGTATGAAAACCTCTATTCTTTCACTCTGAAGTTTTACTGTGTATATCACTGTGTATGCATATAAATATTCACTCTGATTACTGATTTTCACACTTTCTCTTTCTTTTCTTCTCTAATATTTTTCACTTTGTATTATAAGACCTATATATTATACTGATCTTTTCAGTGTAGACCTCTTATAATAAGACTCTGAACTTTGAAGTGTCTCTGAATTTGAGATAATCACAGATTATAAGAATCTCAAGTACTTTACAACTACTTATAAACTCACTGAATAATAAATATAATGATCTGAGTTCTTAAGCTGCTTTTATTTTATAATACACTATCATTCTGATAGTCAGAACTCAATGACAGATGCTCTCTTATAATAAGAGTAAGATATATTATCTGATGTAACAGATACTCACTGAATGAACTGAAAGCACTGACTCTTGAATCTGAAGATATTAGTTAATCAAGATGAAATAGCTTATAATACTATATATACTTCTCTGATTAGAACTATTACTGATATCTTAACTTCTTCTGAACTCACACTAGATAAACTATAGCATACAGCAGCTTAAACTGATGAACTTCTTCAAGTACTCACTGAAGCAGTATGTTAAGAAGCACTTCAATTTCTCTCAGAACTATGTATATGAACTGACATCTCAGAATGTTCAATCAATGATAATAAGATAAATACTGAATAAGTCACTGAAGTCTTTCAATAGAGTCTATTCTATTAAATGTATAAATTACTGAGATTTATAGTATTAAATCAGCGCTGTTAATTTATAAGCACTTTCTAGATAAGAATCTATCAAGTTCTTAAGATTATATATTATCTGTTAACTACTTATCACTCTCTCAGACTGATAATATATCAGAATAGATAATTCAGACTGTAAAGAATTATCTTAATAAGTTCTATAACTACTTATAAGATAATTAACATAATCTTCTTCTATATACAGAGATTATCATCAATGACTGAGATACTGTTTTAACAGATATAAGCTTATTCTTTCTCATACACAGTTATTATGTAAAGATATTAAATCTTCTAGAAATTATACATTTCATACTAAATCTTTGTAGTCTGATTTAAATAACTGATAATATAGTAATAGAGTTCTGAGATATCTGTGACTTAGTAGAGATCTTCATAACAACTACTAAATAAGATTAAGAAAACTTAATTAATATTCACTGAGATTTTACTAAGTAATATAAGATAGAAGATATGATGTAATCAAATCTTAAAAATATATAGATCATATACTTGTCTTATACACTGAGTTACTATTATATTAAGTATAAAGTAATAGAAGTTTTAGACAGCTATAACTACTGTCTTAATATATTATCAGAAATTTATAATATTTTTCATATAAGCTTACTTCACTGTATTATTATCAATCTATTCTCTTCTTAACTGACTTCTGACTAGACTGATCACTGAGATCATGAATTTCATGTTTAGTCTCATTTAATCTGATCTTATACATTTCTTAGTGTGAATCCTGCTGGGACTAGTCATTAAAAAACATGCAAAGTGACTATATATGAGATCTTAAAATGAAATCATGACTTGAAAAAAATGAGAAAGTGATTTCATTTGATCTCATTTAGTCTCATCCTTGGCATAAAGTTACTATTTTTAGACAGTTTAAGGTTTTTTTTAGTCTATTTTTAATTTTTTAAAAAGTAATGCTTTTTGATAACACTCAAATAAGATTTAAAGTCATTTAAAGCAATAAAAATAATTTAAATTGAGAAGTGAAAATTATGGTCTCATTTGAAAAATGTGATAAGAGTAGATAGTAAGTTCTACTGAGACAGTATGAGACTACTATCTAATGTTAAAACTGTGTAATGGGATCAGTCAAATTGATAATGAAACTATTAAAAAATCTGATCCTGGTTTCAGACACAGTCACACGGTCAGTCTACTTCTAACTGACAGCTGTCAGAGATTATAAATGAAGATAATAAACTTAAATAAAAGATTAAAAATATTCTTAATAAGATATCTCACAGCTGTAACTAATAACATCTTATAAAATAAGTCAGTTATAATTGTCTGACTTGAACTCTGAGCTAGACTGACCGTGTGACCGTGTCTGAAACCAGGACCAGAATTTTTGATAATCTTATTATCAATTCAACTGATTCTATTACACAGTTTTAACATTAGATAGTAGTTTCATACTGTTCTAGTGAGACTTACTCTCTAATGTTGTCACATTTTTCAAATGAGACCATGATTTTCACTTCTCAATTTAAATTATTTTTATTACTTTAAATGACTTTAAATCTCATTTGAGTGTTATCAAAAAGCATTACTTTTTAAAAATTTAAAAATAGTCTAAAAAAATCCTTAAAATGTTCTAAAATAGTAACTTTATGCCAAGAATGAAACTAAATAAGATTAAATGAGATTACTTTCTCATTTTTTTCAAGTCATGGTTTCATTTTATGACTTGATATATAGTCACTTTTGTAGGTTTTTTAAATGACTAGTCTCAGTGAGATTCACATCAAGAAATGTATGAGATCAGATTAAATAAAATCAAATGTGAAATTCATGATCTCAGTGATCAGTCTACTCTAAGCTTTGTATTATCTGAAACAGTAGCTCTTGTTTAATGAGAACTATATATGATCTCACTTCTAAATAGACTGACTACTGAGACTATGAATTTCATGTTTAATTTTATTTAATCTAGTCTTATACATTTCTTGATATGAATTTTACTCAGACTAATCATTAAAAAAATATATAAAGTAACTATATATCAGATCTCAAAATAAAATCATAACTTAGAAAAAATAAGAAAATAATCTTATTTAATCTCATTTGGTTTTATTCTTAGTATAAAGTTACTATTTTTAGACATTTTAAGGTTTTTTTAGACTATTTTTAATTTTTTCAAAAGTAACACTTTTTGATAACATTTAAATAAGATTTAAAGTTATTTAAAGCAATAAAAATAATTTAAATTGAGAAGTGAAAATCATAATCTTATTTAAAAAATGTGATAAGAGTAGATAGTAAGTCTCACTGAGATAGTATAAGACTACTATCTAATGTTAAAACTATGTAATGAGATCAGTTGAATTAATAATAAGATATAATCATATAATCAGTCTACTTCTGAGAAGAGAGAGTTAATGTAATGAGCTGCATCTAATCAATTATATAAACTATTTCATTACACTTCATAGATTTCTGCTGAAAGCTCTGATTCTCAGTCACTAATTCTCAGCTGAAAAAAACTCATCAAATTTCTATTCTTCTGCCCTGAAGCTTCACTGTATATATATATAAATATTTACTTCAATCACTGATTGCTGTACTTTCTCTTTTTTCCTTCTCTAATGTTTTTCACTTTTGTATTATAAAATCTATCTTTATTATACTTATCTATTCAGCATATACCTCTTACATACACAGTTATTATATAAAGATGTTAAATCTTTTAAACATTACATAGTTTACACTGAACTCTTACAGTTTAATTCAGATTGTAGATGATATAGTAATAAAGCTCTGAGATATCTGTGACTGAGCAGAAGTCTTCATAATAAGTATTACACAAGATTAAGAGAATTAAGTTAATATCTGATAAGATCTCTCTAAGTAATATAAGATAGAAGACCTTGTATAATTAAATCTTAAAAATATACAGATTATATACTCATCTCATACACTGAACTATTATAATGTTAAATAAATACAAAGTAATAGAAGTTCTAGACAGTTATAACTATTATCTTAACACTCTGTCAGAGATTTATAATATCTTTCATACAAGCTTGCTTCACTGTGCTGTCATCAACTCATTTCCTTCTCAACTGACTTCTGACTGACAACTGCCAGGGATCATAGAAGAGGACAACAAACTTGAATGCGAGATTGAAGATATAGGCCCCGCGGCCGCGGCTGACAATATCTTGTAAAATGAGTTGGTTATGATTGCCTGACCTGAACCCCAAGCTCTGTGCTATCTGAAACAGCAGCTCTTGATTGATGGGAACTACGCGCCCGCAGCTCTATCACTCAAACACCACTTCCAGAAAGGGGGGGGCTAATGTAGCGCGCTACGCCCGATCATTGGTAGACCATTCCATTACCACTCCATAGATCCCTGCCGAAAGCTCCGATTCTCGGTCGCCGATCCTCCATAGATTCCTGCCGAAAGCTCCGATTCTCGGTCACTGATCCTCGGCCGATACTCCTAGAAACCCACGGAGCTCCTATTCTCCCGTCCCGAAGCTCCACCTCATACGCGTATAAATATCCGCTCCGATCGCCGATCCTCGCACCTTCTCTTCTTTCCTTCTCTAACGTTTTCTACTTTTGTTATATATAAGTCCTATATCTAATGCCGATCTCTTCGGCGTAGGCCCATTACACAATATTATATAGTCTCTTCATTCAAGGAAAATAGAAATGATACCAGAGAATCTTTCAAAGATTTTATATATAGACTTCAAGCGAGACAGTACTGTACTGAGACATATAACAAGACAAATGAGAAACAAAAAAACATGCCTCGCTTCAGATCACGCTAACCTACCTAGCTGGATCTATTTGAACTGATCCTCCGTCACACCGTCACCCATGGCGCTGGTGCTGCTAATACCACCAGTGACCATCTTCAACAGCTCATCAACATAGTTAGCACCACTCCATTTCTGGTGGGTAACAACGTCGACCCCGAGCTCCATCTCTGGCTCCTGGACAAGCTCGCCGTACGCACGCATGCCCTGCATGGCATACGCCTTGGCGAACTGGTCGGAGATGAGAGCGGTGGTATGCAGGCCGGCAAGGGTGATGAACTGCCAGCAGTACCCGAGCTCGCCAAGGCGGCGGATGTAGGTTTCCTGCTCGTCACAGGGCATGGCAGCCTTCCAGTTGAATGAGGGGGACAGGTTGTACGCGAGTCTGTAGAAAACGGTGTCTGTTAGTAAAGGACAAAACAAAATGGCTATGACCAGTTTGGCGTTCTAAGAGATGCGAGGGTTGAACATACTTCTGTTCGGGCCAGACGGCGTGGACCCCGTCAGCGAACTCCTTGGCCTGAGCGTAGTCGGGGAGCTTGCTCTCCATCCAGATGAGATCGGCGAAAGGCGCAAAGGCTACAGCACGGTTGACAGCGCACTGGGTGCCGCCACGGTAACGGTAGTAACCTTCCCGGGTTCTAGCCGCATCCCAGCAGAAGTAGACATCTACTCCGGTGAGTTCCTTGGCGATGGCGCGAGCCTCCTGGTTGCTCTTGCCCTTGACATCACGCAGGAACTTGTCGATAACTGCCTGCTTGTTGGAGACAGAGCTAGCCTTGATTTGATCAACAACGGCCTCGGAGAAAAGTTTCAGTCCGGCTTCGGCGTTCCATTTGTCCTCGATTTCCTGGAGTTGGGCTCCAGTCTTGCCGGCCTGTTCAGCAGCCATCATCAGGTCGTTGAGTGGCTTGATATTAGGGTTCGTGGAGCCGATAACGAAGGCATGATCCCGGTGATCGATGGTGGAGGTGATGAGGGTTGCGGCTTCCGAATCCGTTCTGGCAACAGCCAAGAGATCGGTTCCTGCAATGGAATTAGTATCTTTCATTCCTTTTCAAAACACTTTTACTCTTTTGCTTGAGTATGACCCTCACCCATAATATCAGCCTGTGCACGGATGGCCACAAGTCTGTTGATGTGCTCGCTAATGGGCACCAGGACTTTGCCAGCCATGTGGCCACACTTCTTCGTTCCGGGAGCTTGATCCTCGACATGAATACCAGCAGCTCCGCGTTCGATGAAAAGCTTGGTCAGCTTCATGACAGCGGTTAAGCCTCCATGGCCGGTATCGGCATCCGCAATGATGGGTCTGAGGTAATCGATGTTGGCAAGCGATGCGCGTTGCGACTTAGAAGCCCTCAATCTTTCCTCGCGCTGCTTGCGATCGTGGAACAACTGAGCCATCCATAATTGGTTGACCTTGTTGGGTACCGTGTTCTATGTAATTGTTAGTAGGACAATTTTCCGAAAACTTTTCGTTTTTTGAACGGCAACTCACCATGGGGTAATCAGCAAGATCGGGGGAAGGCTCATCGGTTGATGATGCAGTGGAAGAGCTCTGCCAGCCGGAGACGTAGACGGTGTCGAGATATTTCACCATCTGGGTAAGCATAGTAGGTTCCAAGCAGCCATAGGTGAAACTGGCAGTTTTGTTCTGTGAGGTGATTACCAACTAGATCAGCATTCTGCACCTCCGAGTATTAATTAAGGCATTGAAATAAAAGTTCTAGTATACCTTGAAGTGATCCTCGAGGAGTCTCCATAGCTTTTTGCTCTGAACATTTGATGGATATTCAATCTTCAAGTTTCCTCTCTTAGCCACAATTTGCTCGGCAGTGAACGGCCGCTTGGTGTACCGCCATCTCGAATCCTGCCACCATTGTTTAACTGCCTGAACATCAGCCAGGTATTGCTGCTCTTCCTGCTCAATTGAAGCCATGATTGCTGTTTTTTTTACCTATGAATCAGGTTTATGATTCAAAAATTAACAATCAGAAAATAAAATAAAAAAGGAAATGGTTGGCAGCGAGATCTGGGTACTTAAATCAGTTTCACCCGCCGACGTCACAGAAAAAGCGCAGCCAATGGGAACTCACGAAAAAAATACCCCAAGCCAGGTCTCGGCGATTTGCACCTGGGATTCTCAATAACCAAGCCTGGTATTCACCTCAAGCTTTCAATATATTTTCCATTAAGCTGACGCTGTGTCAGTGAGTAGATAAAAGACGGAGCAAGATATAAAAAGACAGCAGAAACATATATCAGCTGTATATCAACGAACATGCGAAGAAATTATCCGCAGCGGCATGAGTTCAACACCTGCGGCAGGCAGGTTTTTTCCCCGAGGCAAAAAGTTGACTTTGAAGAAAAGTGGCTACGACTCGGCACGGTACGGATCCCGAGACAGAGGGCATTTTCGTCTTGGTCCCGGCGAGCCCACCCGTGACACCAATACACCAAAGGTTATTATTATTGAGTGAGCGTGGAATCTGATTGCTGCGAGGGCAAAATCGACCCTCGGCCATATGGAGCTGGGTAACTAAGTTAGCGTAAACAGGATGGTGACATTCTGTCGAATAGATATATTTCTCCTAAAGATATGTCCGATGCTTTTGCTCTCCATGACTGTTCAAATAACATGGCTATCACAGGCCGCCGATCACAGGCCGTTGATCTGATGGAGGGAATTGCCTCTATATGTGAGCTCTTGAGAAAAGTCTGGCAGATGTTCGTCACTTTTTCTGAGCTTTTACAGTGTGTTGTATGGCATCATTGGCATGTATCAAGGTGGGGCTTCACATGAAAAATGACCCTCAAAACAGCCACATTACAGACTTCAATACGCATGTGCTAATTTCTGCTCCTGTCCCCAGGGTCCAGTCTGCGTCAAGCCACCGCAGTACAACGACCGTATGTACAGCCAACAGTCTACACGTATAACATTTACAGATTACAGATATGGTCCATCGGTCCTAAACGGAGCTTCTCCAGATCAAGTATGGGGATAGATGGACACATTCCCTGCGTCGCAAGAACCATGAGAAAGATGTTATTAGTTAATATTCAGGCTTAACTACTAACTTTAGTGCTGACAACCTGCAGGTCAACAGATAACTACATGTACAGTACCTACCATCATGACCTCTGAGTTTAGTAAGCCTTTGATCCAGAAGAAAGAAACGGAGCCGGGATTATTATATCAGTTCATCTCAGGGCGCATACTCACTCAGTAAGCTGTTGCTACCCCGGCCCGGTTTCTTGAGAAGTGGAAAATCCCCAACCGGCGTTTTACATTCGTGGTTGACTGTCCTGGCACGATCATCATCATCATCATCATCATCATCATCATCATAGACCACTAATAATTGTGGTCACTTTGCATCACCTGCCAGGAGCACGCGGGCAGGACTCTATGCTGAGTTGACCAAGAGGAGTGCAAAATAACAACCCTCATGATAGACATCAACTGCGATTTCTGGAACTCATCAATTACCAACACACAGGAGTTCCCAATATTTCTACCCTTGTGTGCTGTCATGTCCCGAGCTACCCTGGAGACTGAATGAAGGCTGAGGGAGGGCGGAGATTTGGCTGGACCCTAACCCTTAGCTCCCTTGCTGCTGGCTCTAACAAAAAGTGAAATGGCCGGAGATTCGATGTTGAATCTTCCCCGTCTGTCTCTCCGCCGCTACCGCTCTACTTCAAGTTGTACGTCTATCGGCTCCGGAAGAATGTCGTGTGCACAGAGGATTGGTTCGGGCATACTATACTGGCTTTTGACCGTCTTGGCCCAGTTGCGTAATAACAAGCATCAGTCTTGCTCACTTTCATTTTCATGGTATTCGCTCTGACGCTGCATGAAATACGTCTTGAATTGAATCATCATGCTCAAGTCACTCTAATAGTTCACTTTTATGACCAGGGTGTAAACTTGAGGTGGGTCATTCTGGGAAGGCACATGAATCTCAGGCTCGATTGTACGACAGCTAATTAATTTCAGGAAGTCAAAAACATATTTTACCAAATTTTATTTTATTTTATTTTATTTATGAAATAGGATAATAGTCACTTGTAGAAGAATCATGAGTTCGTGTGTAGCTGAATCATGCCAATTTTACAGTATATCTAACCCCCTAAATGCGGGTATGGAACGTTTGGGGGTGGCCATCCGAAGGGGCAAGATTCTTCCAACAATACATATTTAGACAGAAAATCGAATTAGAAGTAAGGTTGGACAATGCAGCTAATATCGTACTGCTGTGGCTTTGCTGAAGGTCTCGTAAGGAGTGCATGCGCCCAGCGCACGTCTCATATGAGCGTTGAGGAATTCAAGACCATACACGAAACTTGCATTAACCCAACCAAATCTGTCGATGCAAAAGCAAAAATGATTTAGTTGCTTGTGAAGGAAGGGGAGGGGGGCATTTGGAAGATAGGTCAATCACTCACCCTTCTCGCGACACTCCCTTAAAATCTCTGCCTTGATTCCCATACTCAGCTTCAACCTTATGGGGATCAATGGGCCGCGTGACATCATACTTTTCCACAACAGCGCCGTTGAAATCCACAAACGCCTTTATGATCATGTAGAGCCATTTGTATGCTAGCCTCTCCGCGTCTTCCTGGTATCCATAACGAATCAACCCTGACCACGCCAGCATCTGCTGTGGCGCCCACCCGTACGGATAGTCCCACTGTCGGTTGGGCCTGTCGAGGCCAATTGGGCCCCTGGACTTCTCAGTTCCTGACACTAGGCCCCCATATACCTCGAATTTCGGGAGTGCTTCAGTGACTAGCCTTGAGGCTTGGCGAGGATTTGCAACCCCGGCCCACATGGTCCAAAACGTGGTGGCACTCTCATAGTCCGTTATCTCCTGCTCCACTGTGTTGTAGTCAAAATACATCCCCTTCGCTTCATCCCATAAATACTTATCTATCGCCGCTTTCCTGCGTCTGGCTCGACGATCCCACACAGCCGATGACTCGAATCCCTGGTCGGCGTTCTGTGACGTCCTGAACTCAGCTGGAATAGGCAGTTTGTCTTGGAAGTGATCCCGGATCGTTATGGCGATGTCGACTTCATATTTATAAAGGAGGGAGTTCAGATCGACGGTAGCGAGATTTGCGCAGACCTTCTCAAGGCGGTAGCTGGTGTCGTGCCCGGATTCTCTTACAGCGCGGTCGTGGAGAAAATATTCGTCTAATTCGGGATCTATGATCTCTCCATTGTTGTAGCCCTCGACAAATTTCTCGAAAGTTATTCCCAGCTTCTCTGCACGCGGCATCAATAGATGATAGAAATGAGACGATTCCGTTTCAGGAGGGACTCCAAGCCCATTTGGCCGGTACCTGGACAGCCCTGTAGCCGGATCATATCTTGGTTCAGCCATCCATACTGAATAGTACTCTTTAATGGCAGACAAAATTGCCGTGCGAAGGAAATCCTTGGCATCCGGCTCCGCTTTGATGCGGTCATAAACTCGAAGAGCCATATCAGTCAGGAATGGCGGTTGGGAGCGACAGAGATAATATGATCGGTTGGCGTTGAGGATCTTCCCATAATGTTTAATGCAGAAACAGAAATTCACGACCATGCTCTTCGCAAGGTCCACTCGATCACTCACTAACAGCCCCAAGGATTCCATATAGCTATCCCAGCCATAGAACTCATTAAAACGGCCACCAGGCACGACGAAAGGGACACCTCTCAGGTCCTCCATCCCGGTATCTGTGTTGGTATATTCCTCCATAGCCAAAGCGAGCAGTCCAGGTTTATCATTCAGTTCCTTAACGTACTCAGCAGTAGGCTCTCCTTCCGGGAGATACTGAACATCGAGGCGTAATTCCGGTTCGGAGTCAGCAATTTGCTTATAATATGCATACTGTTCGGGCGCTCCCGGAGGGACATATATACGGGGAACTGGGCCCGCAGTCCAATCTTTAGGATCCCTTGCAACAACCGCAATATTGGAGCCATCGATTCGTCGCGTAAGTGCGTTCCAGTAGGACTTTTTCACAAGACGTGAGAGTCTTGCAACAGGATTCTCATTCAGGCGTTGCTCATCAAGTATAATATGTTTACGCCCATAATCCTTTGCGAGGGTGAGTTCCTGAAGGAGATTCGAAAGCATATACGTGCCTCGTAAATCGAATCGATTGTAGCCAGACGATGCCGCGGTGCCTACAGCAAAGACCTAAGAAATGTGTAAGCAGAGATTTCAACCTGAAAGGGATAGCTGTCGTTTGACTCACCTTTGGCCCCTGGTCATCTATGGTTATTTGTACGTTGTTATCTGTATCTTCGCGCTCCAACAATGTCTCCAGCGTTGCATCGACATCGATGAGGAATTTACGGCTGTGCACTCGTTCATCTATTCCAGCTATCAGCCTCAAATTGCCGAAAGGGAACAATGCAATAATCACAATCAAAATGCTTACCATGACTTGTGCGCCTAGATGGAACAATGCCGATAAAGTCACGGAGATCAGTAAAGTCGAATCGTTTCAAATTCTGGGCGAGCTGTTAGCCGCCGCTCAGGAAGATCAGGGAAAAGGTGATATTCAATGAGAGGGATAGCCGGTGGCCATGGATCAAGCACAGGTATCACTCACAGATGACAAAGTCCTTCGATGAGCCTGCGCTTGTCGTTTTAGATGCTCCTCGTGACCGTAATATATATCGGGCTCGGAAAAGGGGTCCGCATTAGATGCTCGCGAGGGACGCCTCCGCGCACTGAAAGAATGCTCCTCTACAGGTACGCTCATTATACAATGCTAGTCATAGAAAACGCATCCGGAGGACGTCGAGCACAATTGACCCCGTCGGAGCAACGGAACTTTTTTTCAGAGATAGCTTCAACTGAGCCAGATGGCGGAGCGGAAACTTTGGAATTTGGAGATGATATGTAATGGGCGCCGCGAAAAACAATGAGATATGACACTTGAAAATATTCCAAATCAATAGTATCTCAGTGCTTGCTCGAGAGGAGTTTGCAGTGTTTTGTGGCCAAAAACCCTATTTTGCGTTTGCAAAGTTTGAGCAGAAGTCTGGTGATGTAGTAAGCTCCTGTAGGTCCACTAAATAGGTGGCGAGCGGTTCTTTGTCCCGACTAGTAGTATTCCTACAAAGCAACTTCTTGTACTGTGTACATTGTGGATCAAGCAAAATATTTTGATACAATTACGATGAACTAAGTATCCGCCGCGCAAGATATGCAAGTCAATGTCATAAAGGCGCATCCTTGCCTGTCGCCAGAGCCCAACTACTTCACAACGGTGACATATCAGTGACTACAGAATGTTATAAAGCCCCTCACCAATATCAAGTAATATCAGGTAAACGTACAATTTTGGGGCTGCGTAGGGAGAGAGAACAGTGTTTAATAAGAGTCATTTGTAATAAAACATACATTATACTAGATGGAAAAAACCCCAAAAAAGACGACCGATCGCTTCTATCGTTTCTTACATTCGAATGATCTACAATTTAGCAGAGATGACACTGCCTCCATCAAGCGTAATGGTTGCACCATTAACATATGACCCAGCTCTACTACTGAGGAAAAGACAAGCACCAGCAACATCTTCTGGACTTCCAATGCGGCGCAGTGGAATGCCGGATTCTATCACGTCCTTATATTTCTTCAGCGTCGCGGCCATCATTTTACTTTCGAAAGGCCCGCAGGCCAGCGTGTTAGAGCTATAGGAAAGGGTTAGTAAGTTAGAAAGCATGTGCACGTATTACTTAGAAGATCGTAAGGGACTCACGTTATATTTCGCTTTCCAAGGTGGTTTGCTAGAACACGGCTAAGATGATGTAGGCCAGCCTTGCTCGCGCTATATGCGAATGTCTCGAGAGATGGGACTCTCAGCCCATCTATACTTCCAATGTTAATGATTCTTGCGGGGTCGCCTGCACTTGCGGCCTTTTCGAGTAGCGGAGTGAATAACTGCGTGACTTCGAACACGCGCTGTAAATTCAGGGTCAAGACTCTAGTCCACGCAGAGGACGGGTATTCGTCGTAAGGCTAGATACGGTTCCTGATAAGCATTGGGCTCGACAATATGCATCCGCAGCTCCGATTAACATATTCGAGCTTGTTGGGCGGCTGACACAACATGAGGGTTAATGGGGCATTCTTACCGCACCCCAATTGGAACCCGCATTATTTACCAAGCAGTGCAATTCTATAATTCCATGAATTAGTAACGAAGAAGTCCATTTGAAAAACGGGTCGTTTTGATATCGGGCTTGGCTAAAATATAGTATGCAGAGATGCAATACCCGCGCACCATTTGAAGAAGTACGAGAGTAACATACTGTTTTCTCTCTTCGCAAAGTCGTCCCGGAGCTTTTTGCAGTCATCCTCCTTGTATAAATTTGCAGGTATGCTAACGGCTTTCCCCTTCCCTAGAGCATTCAGCTCTTTAACGGCATTGTCGCAGGCTGCAGCGTCGCGACCGGTGATGTAGACAGTAGCGCCGTTAGTGACAAATCCCTCGGATATCATACGGCCAATGCCTTTCGCACCGCCAGTAACGAGGACGACTTTGCCCTGTAATCACATCGATGTCATAAGCTTCCCTCCTAGGTCTGAGTTTGGTGTGGATTTAGGCTTACCTTAACGTCAAAGAGGCTTGAGGAGTCCATTGTAACTGTCAGAATATACCATGCACCTTTCTATGCTGTTTGGAAGAATATATAAATCAACGGCGGAGCCGACGAGAATATCTTCACCGGCTTTGCCTTGCCGACGAACCACTAGGAAAGAACCGAGGCTGTCGGAAGTGGTAAAATGATTAATCCGGTGCTAATTTCAAACCAACATGATGAGCTAGTTAACGGACCTAATAAGTTAACTAGTTAACTTAGTTAATTGGAATCAACTCAAAAACAACCTAAACGCCGACCACAGGTACTACGTCTGCGCGAACCGTCTATAGACCGGTGTCTGACAGCGTTGCATGGAGTTACGTATCTTCCCCGCTGCGTTCTCAGCTACTATCAGGTCCTCTATTTAAGATGGAGGAACTGCAAGCTAGACACCGAAAAGAATTGAAGGACCTACAGGGCCGCATCACTCAAAAGAAGAAGTCCGCTACGAAGAAGACACGCAAGGGTATTAATGATGAGTGCGAGCATCTCCAGCGTGAATTGCTTGACAAGCAACATGCTGAAATATCCACCCTCCTTCGTGAGACGGAGCCACTCACCGAAGATCTTGACAACCTCAAGCTAGCCAATGGTGCGGGGCACTCAGAGGTTCCCGCGACGGACGATAACAACAGCTCGAATCACTCAACTCCTCTTATTCCCACCTCCGATACTCAGGCCACCTCATCAGAAATGCCCAAAGACACGCCTAAAAAGAAACCAAATCGTCAAAAAGCCCGGTTAGCCCGGCGCGCAGCTGAACAGGAGGCTGAAGCTGCTAGAGCTGCGGAGGAGGCGGCCAACCAGACAGATCATAGGGGCAACGAGAGGAAGAACATGGATGCAGTATTCTCTCGCCTTGGGCTAAAAGAGACGGAAATTCGCCCTGACGGACATTGTCTCTATGCCGCTGTTGCTACTCAACTTGGGGACAAGGGTATCCCTCTAAGCGCGTCTCCGTCAACTAAGGAAGGGTCAGGCCCCAAATGCGGGTATCAAACCGTTAGAGATACGACGGCCAGATATATTACAAGCCACGCAGACGATTTTGCGCCATTTATCGAAGAACCCTTGCCTACGTACGTTCACAAAATAAGAGCCACTGCAGAATGGGGAGGTCAGCTAGAACTACAGGCTATTGCCCAAGCATACAATGTCCATGTTAATGTTGTCCAAGGAGATGGACGAATCGAGAAATTTGAACCCCAAAATAACAACAAGGAAGACAACAAAACAATATGGCTCGCCTATTATCGACACACGTATGGATTGGGGGAACATTACAACGCCCTAGCAAAAGCTTCTTGAAGATCAGAGTATTTAATTTGGAAATTATACAGAGGGGAGTTTCCGAATAACGCCGAACAAATGACGGCATCAGGCCGACAATTCCACAAACACCTTTTTCCATATTAATCTCGGCGACGCCAAATTGCTACCCAGTCCTGGACATTTCCATTATCGTCTTTACCGACCTCGTGTGTCCTCTCTGGTTGCCAATGGGCGACGCGCTCCAGTCCAGCAGGACTCGCCTCTTTCAACGGATCCGTTTTAATATGGCCGTTTTCATACGGAATATCCTCTCCAGGATGGCTAAGATGTTCCATGTAAGCTGCGGGAGGGGATGCGAACGGAGGCCCTGCTGCTGCTGGGTCCTTCGCAGCAGGGAACTCGAGACAGATTAGGTTTCCATTTGGCGACGGCGCCAGCAACTGGGTCATACGGGCGGCCCATCGCGGGCGAAGGGCCGGGTTCAATGCACAGAAGAACTAAAGGACAGAATGAATAATATCAGTTTCCATATGTTAGACAGGGTTTCGTTATCAACTCAAATGATCTACTATCCAAGCATATCCTTATATTATAGCGTTCATAACATGGGATAAAAGAAGTGCCTGCAGGGGGTAATAATTATCTTACCGTATAATCGTAAATGAGATCAAACCCTCCCTCCTTAACACCAATCGTCTCCAACCAGTCATTCTTAAAAAAGTCCCCTTGAACAAACGTAATTTTCCCTTTACCTATGCGCTGATCCTGCACTGGAATATTATCCCCAACCCTAGCAGCTTCCTGGCGGCAAATCTCCACAGCAGTCTCACTGTATTCTAACCCGTACGCATCATATCCAAACCCTGCCAGCAGGAAAACATCAAAACCCCGCCCGCATCCGGGAACAAGAGCTCTTTTCCTCCTCCTGCCGTTACTCTCTGCTCCCCGCGGTGCTGCTGTTACCTCGTCATCTTGAAGTGCAGTTCCCAGGAGCCCGCGGCGCTGGAGAAGGGTATCCTCGAGTGCGGGGTTATACTCTCCG
Organism: Blastomyces dermatitidis ER-3; assembly: GCF_000003525.1. Lineage (NCBI taxonomy): Eukaryota > Fungi > Ascomycota > Eurotiomycetes > Onygenales > Ajellomycetaceae > Blastomyces > Blastomyces dermatitidis. The sequence continues at coordinate 4,123,930 of NW_025544774.1, forward strand.
CGATCCCAGGGTGTGGTTTCGTTCTTCCAGAGCTCATCCCATGCTTCAGCCTGGTTTTCCAGTTGGAATTTGGAGAAATGGTCACTCAATTTGGGTTGAGTTAGGGATGGTTTGGACATGGTGGAGTCTACAGGCGTAGGTGGCGGGATGAATGGCGGGGTATTGGATCCGGAGCTCGTAGTTAAGAGCAGTAGCGGTAAACGTGAACGTGAACAGTACGTATTTTCGGTCAAGATCAGAATGGAATTTGAAATTGCGAAGCCGATGACAGAGGATCATTGCCTGGTTGATACTGTCCATGCATTTAAGTCCGCTCCAACCGGAAAGCGCCTCATTGGTGGTAACTATAGAGTGGATGTTTGCATCTGTTTGTTTTGTGTCGCAGACCTACCTATAGGTACCTGAGAGGCATATGTGAAGGTCGGAAACCTCGATCAACCCTTTGTATGTGATCTTGAGGATATATTTTTTCTAGTATAGGGACTGTTTTAGTTGAGCCTACTTCAGATTGACTGTTGGTGAGATTGTTCCACGGGCAATTGTCCTTTTACGGGTTTTAAAATGGAAAATAGATGCACGGGTTACTTGAATCTCAACCATGTAATATAAAGCAATGCATTGATGCATTGATAGGGAGTCAGGTGTCTAAGATATAATGGAGATAGATACCCTACAAATATTTCAGTATGATGCTTCATTGCCTAAGTGAAGAAAAACTCCGTCTAAGGATCACAATATTCTGAAGCGCACCCTCTGCTTGGAATGGTTAGGCTATTCACTGGGCTGGGAAGCAATGATGCGGGTATATCTGAAACTGAGATTTTTTTCGGTGAATTGTAAACTGATTGATATAACTTTATATGAAACCTAACCACAAAAATTGACGCCTACAGCTGGCAGTGTGTGATTTATCTTAGAATACTATTCAACAACGATTAGAAGAAGAGTTATTCCACTAGAAAAATATAATAAAAAGTACGCTGACGGCTTGAATTGCTCATGAATGACCGGGCTGGGGCAGTCTCAAGTTATCGGGCCGAAGGGATGCCGATTGTTTCGGATTGTCACTAGCTTCAATAGAGCGGGAGCGCCAGCGTTAGTTCAACAATTCGAACTATTTATATAGAGTACTCTTCCAGCATATATTATTTTGCTAGACAAGCATTGTTCGGGTTGGAGTGCTAAGCGAGATTCTTGAATAAATAATACACAGGATATGTCATTGAAAATGACGACCGTTCTTCCCCAAACAGATGGGCCGCGGTTGTCGGCTAGTTATTTACTATTTATGCTTTGAAGTCTTGGGACAACCGAAGCGCTGTGATTCGTGGCTTTTCGGCCAGGTTAGTTATGCCGGCATTGGAACCATGCCAAGCTGTTTTTCCAGCATCAGTTTTGTGGGCACAGCATTCAACTGTCACCCGCAAATGGTCACTCGGGCACAAAGGACAGCAGTCAGCCTGAAGAAACCTTTATTGGGAAAACAATCGCTGCTAGCGATAGATGTCTTGATAAATTCCTCCGGACTGGTCCGCTTGAGGCGTCATAATCAGTGGTCGGCTCTCGGCAATCGGGGGAAAACCAGTTTTTGGCTCCGTGGCAAAGCACTATCTTGCCTCCAATTCGTTGGCATATCACCGAAAATGGTGATTTCAATCTGCTCTGGCGAGGAAAGGATGGCAAATTCAGAGCACACCTGAAATCGCCGGAGCTTGGAGAACGCCGATACGAGAGAAAATAATCAACCGGGAATGATACAACTGCCTAATACGAGGAAAGCTGGTTGCTGGTCTGGAAAGTCGAGAAAATCCCTCTCCTAGCCCGCTATTGAATCTTTTCGTCCGGTGAATTGGCGGGATTGAATCTACCCTACCGCTATCTCGGCTAGGCCACTCTCTAACATTCCCGAGTGGAGAATCCGCCAGCCGAATGCCATGTTTTTTATCCTGGCTCGTCTTTCCTTTTAAGTGTCTTGATTCTTTTTGTCCGAACTCATGACGGTGTCGAATACTAACAGAGACCTAAGCCTCTCATCATCTGTGAATTTTTTTATCCCATCATCGTGATATGAGGATGGTTGGGATGTTACCATCAATTATACCTGGTTATACTACTCCCAATCGCATTTCTGATTCTTACGGTCCGTCGCATGGATGCATCGCCGCACAAATCTCAAATTCTTGCCTCTTTGTATGAGATATTGCGGCGTGGAAAGGGCAAAAGCTTGCCCTCTCATCTATGACTCCACCGAGCGCCGCTGCTGTATCTTTGTCAATATCAGTCCAGTCATACATCGGAGCACTCACATTCTTCTACCCCTATTCTATTTTGGCCTGTTCATCCCCGCGCTTTGAGTCTGAATTCCGCCAACCCATCGGAAGGGGAACGAATCAATGGCTTTTTCCGAATCTGACGGAGAAGTGAATCGCTTGCCAGCCCGGGAATACGAAACGCCAGTGACAGAGAAATATCACGGAACAGCGGATCGGCGGGATGTCATTGGCGAGCAGGGTCTACCAAGGACAGACGATATCAGGGGAGACGCCAAGTCATCAAGGTCCAGATCTTGCTCTCGAGCAGAAGATGGAGGTGGCAATCTCGCAACGAGACAAGGGACCAATTCATACTCTGCTGCCGTGGTAGTTCCCAGGAATAAGCGTCGAGGCCTATTAGGACGTCTCGCGCTGCTTCCTGAAGTTGAGGATCCTCAAAAGTATCCTCGTAAAACAAAATGGTTGATCACGTTAATAATTGCAATTGCAGCTGTGGCTGCACCTCTCGGCAGCGCGATATTCTACCGTTAGTCTTTATTCCCCTAAGCCGACTTCAGACACGTTTTTTGACGTCCTTTTCCTTTCCAGCTGCCCTTGGGGAGGTTGCGTCTTCCCTTAACACAACCCCCACAGTTACCAACCTTTCCATTGCACTGTATATGTTGAGCATGGGCATATGCCCGCTATGGTGGTCCACATTCAGCGAAACCTTCGGTCGCCGTTCGATATATATCATATCATTCTCACTTTTCAACGTATTCAATATCCTATCGGGCGTCGCAACCTCCATAGAAATGCTTATTGTTCTACGGTTATTGAGTGGAGGAGCAGCAGCTTCGGTTCAGGCGATTGGGGCGGGGACAATTGCAGATATTTGGGAATCACGAGAAAGAGGCAGAGCAATGGGGACATTCTTCCTTGGACCGTTGTGTGGCCCTCTGCTGGCTCCGATTATTGGAGGCGCAATGTCACAGGCTTGGGGCTGGAGAAGCACGCAATGGTTTTTGACCATTTACGGAGGCGTATCACTACTGATTCTCACTTTCGGGCTCCCAGAAACATTAGTTTCACGGAAAAGCCTGGTCGCAGAGGTAGAACCAAACGCTGAACTAAGCCGCACTCTCAGTCGAGTGTCGTCTCGCCAGGTTGCGCAGAACACCGCCAAGTGGTTGAAGATTTTGAGAATGATTTTCGTCGATCCGCTTCAGATATTGCTTTACCTACGCTTCCCGGCTGTGTTGTTGACTGTGCTCTATGGCAGCATCACCTTCGGGTCATTATATGTGCTGAACATAAGTATACAAACTACTTTCAGCCAACCTCCGTATAACTTCCCTGTACTTCTCATAGGATTGCTATATATCCCTCATTCGATAGGTTATATAATTTCTAGCATTCTCGGTGGCATGTGGATGGACTCCATAATGCAACGCGAGGCAAGGAAGGCAAACAGAGTTGACGAGAGTGGGATGTACATCTACCGTCCCGAGGACAGAATGGGAGAAAATGCTTGGCTCGGGGCGTTCATTTATCCTGCAGCAATGATCTGGTATGGATGGACCGCGGAAAAACATTTATTTTGGGCGATACCAGTACGTCCTTAACCAATATTCCCCGTATTATTTTGTTGCCTTCCATCCTCTGTAACCAGGGTCGAAAACTACGCAAAACTAACCCACCCTATTCAGATAATAGCCAATTTCTTCTTCGGTGTCGGCTCGATGATTATATTCAGCATGTCAACAACGATGTTGACTGAATTCATGCCCCAGCGTTCATCATCTGGTGTTGCAGTGAACAACTTCATGCGTAATATCTTCTCATGTGTCGGAGGTGTCGTTGCCGCTCCTATAATTCACGCCATTGGGAACGGTTGGCTATTTACGATCCTGGCCCTCGTTGCATTTGCTGCCGGCTCAGTGATTTGGGCGATGAGACGGTTTGGACCGCGGTGGCGGCTCTCTATGGAAGCCAGAGTGAACTGAGCCGATGGGATGAGATGGTTCTACTTATAGATGATGGGAGGAATTTCATAGATCAGGAGAACAAAACATGCACACTTCGTTTCGTTGTTTTGTTTTAGTACAATTAATGTGTGTCAGTGAAATTGCACTGCTGCGATATGTAACAATTTGATTCCCAGGTGCAATGGACTACCGCTAACCACTTCTCCCTTTGGCGCATTATTGTTTGGGCTTTTTCCACATAAGAGAGAATTTAAGGAGATAATTACCGCTTGTCTCTTACCAATATACTTCGTCCTTCTCTTTTCAATTGCGGGAATTCCGTTTGAAAACTCTCAGGGTCTTAATGTTCCTGCGCAGCCCGAGAATGGATATAGGAACCGGGAATGTGGCATAGAACCAAGCACGAAAATAGAAGGCATAGGTGAGCCACGACGTAGCGGAAAGATATTTACAGAGGATAAAAGCCAAATGTGGCTCACTCTCTCTGATATTAACTCTCTTATTTATCAGCTCCTATATCGGCTCAAATAAACCTGAAAAATTAAACTTCTTGTGGATGGTCCGGTTAACAAAAGGCAATCTAATAAAGTACCCATAAATATTGCCGCCAGGTACTAAGATACTTTCAATCTGGGCTGGTGATGTGTGAGGTTGATTTAGAGGTGAGTGAACCTAGCCTCTCTTCACTCGATCTTATCAATCCGTGATAGCTAGTTACTGCAGTTAGCCATTTCAATCGAGACGTGTGGGACAGTTCAGAACCCTCAGGCCTTGATAATAACTATATTTGACTAATAATAACGTTCATAATACGGAACGTCAATCATTTACTTGAATATATGTAACTTACACTTTGACCGTTTTTTTAGCTCGATATTTTGCCTGGCTGGGTGTTAGATTCGGGTTATGTTATCCTGATGGCGCTGGTCTAGTTATTTATCTATTCAATACAGGGGTGATCAGCAAAGGTGGTTTGCTCCAAGTAAGCAAAATTAGAGGTTTAATCTAAATAATATTAGCTATCTTATATCTTCACGAAACAAAAACCCCTACTGCCACAAATGACTCTATCTAGCATATCCTTCCCCACGCTTGCGGAGTGAAAAGTTAAGCCCTCTTATCATGAAGCACAGTTCAGTTCAGATTGGAGAAAATAATTTGCCGCAAGTACAGTGATTGGGTCAGACAAAAGCAGAACCTACAATGCGATTCCGCAATGGTTAGGATTGGCTGAGTAGCGGTAAGCTCGAAGAGAGAGTGCAATGATGATTTGTAGATACCAGCACACTCTGCTCTCGAGAAGGCGAAGCGTGGAGTTCATGCATGTCAGATCGAACATGTTCACCCGACGGGGGAGTGGGTGGTGAGGCAGTTGATGGGTAGGAAAAGTTTTTGTGGTTACTTCCTGATACCACTGCTCTTTCAATTCGTGAGATCATCATTTGGTATGGTAGGATGTGGAGGGAAGATGACGAGACCTAACGACACAGTTCGCTATAACGATGGGTGCTCGGACCCGCGAAGGTATAAAATTTGGATTTCCCCATTGCTTCTCAGCTTGTGATTTGGCGGGGCTTAGTTTCCTTGCGCCCATCTCCCACTGGAAAGCGAGCTTGAGGTGATGGGCTTGCTGGGGATGCATTATCATTACCGATATCGTTCGTAATGGCAATAGGGGGACTTTGGTCAACAATAATGCCTCAGGCTGCTAGTTATCACGGGAAGATAACAGAAACTTGTGGATTACCGGGAAGGGAAACGGATGCAACGGCATTGATGCTCCATCCCACCAGCGGGGCAGCTTTTCTTTCAATTAGCTTAGGATTTCGGTGGAGAGATCTATCATAGCATTAAGAGAAAGAAGTTAATTAAAACAACAAAGGTGGAGAAGGGTAAGAAAGGTGTGGATAGGTTTTGTACCCTCTCAGGATTTGTTTATTATACCTGAACTGCAAGACTAAATAGTGAACTGCAGTTTTGTAAATACAATGGGGATTCTCTGCCTTTCTGGTTACTGTTTAAGATTGATCGTATGCAGGGCGTTGCACAATCAGATTAACTACTCAAGGACAAAAGAGATTAGGGGCTAACGCATCTGAAATATTGGCAGGATATAGTTACCTTAATCCGTCGCGCCTCAGTCCATTGGTTAATTTGGCGGATGACTCGAATCCAGAGAATGAAGCTGGAGAAAACATCCAAGGGCAAGATGCATCACAATCCAACCAAGTTCAGGCTTTCCGAACGCAGAGTGACATAGACAACGGCGAATATCATCTGCCACGTTGATATAATCGTTTGGTGAAAGGAAGATTTGTGGCACGAAGCGTACCTGTACGAGGCCAAGTCAGGAAATCATCCCCGGCCAGGGGGGCCTTACAGGAGTTATCAAGCATGGTATTGTGTGGCCTCATGGTATGGAAGAATCTGGAATCTCCAGGATTACTATTTTTTATGTCGGGCTCTTGTAGAGCCGTTTCCAAGCGAGGGATTGGTGGGATGCATTGGGAGGAGGGGAAGAGGGGAAGAGGAGTTCTAACGTCTGCCTTCAGAAGTTTCCTCAGGAGTGTATGGAGAGGATTGTTTTGAGACCTAGAATGCTTGTCTGAGATATTTATGCAATGGCATCGGGCGGGTACGTCGACCACCTCATTTGATCCCCTGCTCATTGGAAGAATAGGTGTTCATGAGTAGCCACTGAGCTGGAACTTGCGTTGAAATGCACATATCTGCTGGTCGTTAGGTCCAACTCGCCATTTCTTGTCTTGTTTGTGTCCCCCTTGGGGCAGCGTTAAGTTTGGATGGAATGGGAAGTTGTTGCGAGCCGATATGACAAAAATGATAAATTAAATGGCTTTGACCTGAAAAGCGGCTTATTGTTGAGCAAAACGGGATTTCTAACTGGCTCAACTGATTATTTTCAATCATCGATAGCCAGACGATGTCATGATTCTGATTCCATTGACATGGGTTTTACTGGAGCCCTCCCCTTTAGATCGTGGAGGCCCAGACCTAACCATGGTTTATTCCACAATAGTGTTTCCTGTACTGCACGCTCTGTTTCAAATTGAGATATTATAATAACTGCCTTTCTCTGCACATATTAGTCGCAGGTCCCCTGTCAGGAATCGGGCACTTGAAGTAGACATTTGGGCGATTTGTCTGATTGTAAGGGCCCCAAGGCATGGATTATTTATAGAAAGAAAGGACCCTAGCAATTTTGATTCATCCTATCCATGCCTTTGGGTGGCAACTATATCGAATATGGAAATTCCCAAGAGAACGTCCGGAGAATGGAGTTGGGATCTTCAATTGCCATGTATCTGATGCGGGCTAGTATCGACGGCCAGATATCGACGGCCAGAAGTTAATATCGCCCTAAGCCTGACGTATATGCGGAAGCCCACCAGCAATATCAGGCCTCAAACTGCAACCCATGAGGCATCCAATCGCGAGCGACGCCAAGTAGGATTGGCCAATCGTTCAACCATCCAGGTCACGGGGTCAGGGCATTGATCTCACGTCGCTCGGCGCCACACCGTCCGCATTCTTTCTTCTCTCTGCTTCGCTTCTCTGTTCCCAATCTCCACTTTCTCGGGTGCTTTGACTGCACTGCATCGCATCGTCGTCTCCCTTTTGGCCTAAGGGTTCGAGTATAGTATGAGCTAGAATGACTGGCCTCACCCAGCCACTATCGATTCTAAAGCCCGCTATATCCCAGCGGGTTGATGGTCGCGTTGCTCCAACAATGACCCAGTTGCCCAGTGGCCCAGTATCCTGCACAGCTCCGCTCCATCAATAGCCCAAACATCCAGGAACAGCTCCGCTCACGTACTCCAATCTGCCCCGCCAGATTCATGCGGAAAGCCGTGAATGGGAATTTCCCCCTCATGGACGCAGAATGGGTATGGTGTGATATGTAATGTATGTATGTACGTACATACATACTTGTACATGTACATGTACTTAGTACTACTGTACAAGTCGATGACTGGGGCCAGGCTAGGCCCGGCGGAACGCTGCAATCCCCTCCGCCTTGCTCCGGCCGGAGCCAATTGCTGGAAACGTTGGGCAGAAACCTAAGGTCATTTCCAGGCAAGAAAAATTTACCATGCCACTTGGCTTGCACGGCATTGTGAGGCATCGCCTTACCTGACATTTCTGGCCTCTCCTCATTGCAACTTACTTCCTAAGCCTTGTGTTAAATTAATCCATTGGATAGTTAGAGTACTTCCGTCGTTATTTAAATCATTTCTACCATTTAATTGGAAGACGTGAATGTCGTTCTTGCCTCCTAGACTTCCCACAACACTTGTTTTGTCTTGTTTTCTTACTATTTCTAGTTTATGAGTTTTTTTTTCTTTTTTTCCTTTTTTTTCTTTTTTTCCTTTTTTTTCTTTTTTTTTTCGTTCTCCTTATTTTCGGTCCCCATATCCGGTAATGAATTATTGCTTACAACATCGTGCATACCTCCGGCTTTCGGGCTTGCATCAGCAACCCACTCTCGTGCGGTTGGTACACATCCGTGAATTCAACCAAAATCCCGTCATATCGTGAGACGTGGCCCAATGGCATATAAAATGCCTACGAATTGGTCGATGAATTTGCCTTCCACCCAGCTGCCTGTGAGTATGTCTTCCTAGGGCTTCCACCATAGCTCCCAATGGAAGATACCCCCTGCGTCATCTGCGAGGGCAGTTCGACATGTGCTTTGTTGCATTCCTGTTTCCTATTACATCGCCTCCTTCGCTGTTCCTTGCCAGCTTCATCCTCTCATATCTTAAACTTCTTTGGCCTTGTCACTGTGTGTCACTCTCTTTGACGACTCGTTTGCTTTTCTCACCCCTCACCTTTCTACACTTTTAAATCAGCGAATGCCCCCGCCAGCGCCCAGTGCCTTCTCGATATTCTGATAGATCATTCGCCAGTTGAATATGGCAAAGAAAAAGAAGGCTAAGAAACAAAACAATAACCCTCCTCCCAGCTTCACGAAACCCTCTATTACGAGTGACAACGATATCGACACCAATTCATCTGTAGACAGTGCTTCCCCGGTGGCTGCGACTTTACAAGATGTCAAAGCCTCCGTTCGAGTATGCAAAACTCCCTCAATTTGAATATCAAACTTTCGACCTTGAAACTCTTCAGTTCTCGAGCATTCCAGTCATTCCTATCTTTGAGAAGGTTGGAACGGTCGACGATGGTAAGGTCACTGCTGACGTTGAGTCAAACAAGGATAAGGGTCAGGATGATCCACCAATTACTGACCCAAGTGAACCTGTTTCATCCCCTGTCGAAGCCTCACTAGCCGAGCTCTCGAACGGTGCGTTCCATTATATATCTTCATCGCTCCTCTCACTCTCCTCTGTTCTTTTTCTAGTTCTTTTCTTTTTCAATCGTTTCATGCAGTGCTCTTGTACTTGATAATGCATCTTTGATTCCACGGTTTTGTTTTGTATTAGAAGCCTCTTGTGGATTCATAATTAATGTTTGATATGTAAAGACACCAACGGAGAAGAGCCACCTCCATCTAACATGATATCCACTGGAAATTCAACTGACTCTGTTCCAGATGTAGTTGACAAGCAGGAGGAAGCAAAGGAAGAGACGGTAGAGAAATTGGAGGAAGAACTGCGTGAGGACGAATTCGCTGAAGATGGGACAGAGGGGAAAACAGAGGAAGCTTCGATTGAAGGTGGCGGCGATCGCAAGGAGGATATACCAGATGAAAATAAACAAGAGGAGAATGGAAATGGGGTAACCGCGAGCGAGGACGTCAGTCCTTTGGCTGATGCCAGAAGTCCAGAAGACGTTGAACCCGAATCGCCCAAGGCCCCAGAGAATGAGCAAGTTGATGCTCCCGGGGAAACTTCCCCAGATATCCCCGAGGCCTGTGATAACGAAGGTAATACAAATATTCTGTTTTTGGGAAGTGCAGTACTGACCAGCATAGATGATACAGTTTTCCCAGATGTCGATCCCGAAGCTGAGGTCGACCAGGTGAAGGCAGAGAGGGAGGCTGAGGCTAATGTTGATGACGATGATTATGATGAAAACATCGTATTGGGCCATTGTCTTGAAGAAACAGAAGAGCCTGTTAATGAACCCAATGAAGGAGACGAAGCAGCCGCTAATGAACCTGATGCACCTGGTGCGGAGGCGCCCGGACCGGATGATGCCATAAAAGCCGACGAACAGGATTCAGAATTGCACGAGGCAGACAATCCTGTTGAAGTTGTATCTCCCAACTTAGAAGCACAAAGCGACCCTGAAGAATCTCCAGCTGTTGAGCCGACTGGAGATCCACAGGTTGAAGATAGCCCAGAGGTCCCAAATGTCGAAGATGCTGTGAATACCCCGGCTTCTGTAGATGAGCACGCTGCGAAGGATCCTGGGGATGAAGAGCCTAACCCTCCAAAAGAAATGCCAACTGAAGATACATCAGTCGAAGAAAGATGTCGTACAGAAGAGGAACCAACTGATAAGTCAACTCAAGAGCCACTAGCGGAGGACACACCAGAAGAAGAACCTTCCAGCGCAGATGAGCCGGCCCCAGCGGAAGTGCCGCCTAGTGACGATACACGTACGGGTGATTCTCCCCCCGAAGAAGCACCAGCCGAAGAGCCCGCTTCACCAGAAGAACCAGCTCCTGAAGACCCCTCTTCTGAGGAACCTGTCCCAACAGTAGAGCCTACAGCCGAGGAACCAGCCGCCGGGACCCCGCCCATCGAAGAGCCCGCCGTAGTAGAAGAATCGCTCCTGGAAGAAACGGCAACAGGCGATGCCCCTCATGGAGGAGCTTCTGTTGATAATCCGCCTGTCGAAGAGACCTCTACCGAGGGTGCAGACGCTGAGAACGCCCCTGCTGAGGACCCTTCTCTGGAAGAGCCGACTCCGTTGGAAGATGCTCCTAAAGAAGAAGTAATTGTGGAGGAACCAGCTACAGAGGAGGCATCACAGGCGGATGATCCTCCAGACTCAAACACTCCGCCAGATGAACCGACTCTAGAGCTAGCTGTTAACGAGGAGCCTCCCATTCCGGAAGTATCAGCGCCTACGGAAATCCCTACTCAGAACGTTCCACCAGACCAGTTACCCGCTGACGAATCGGTTGCTGAAATTGCTCGTGGAAATATTGATGAAGAAGTCATAATCGACTCTCCGGCGGGAGAATCAGCAGAGGGTGTCACATCATCGAAGGCAAGACGGAGAAAACGTCGACATCGCTCGCAATGGGAGCGTGAGAGGCGAGGATCGAAGAGCTCCTCTGACAGTTATGCTCTCCGTCGTCGGAAGGGCGAACAAACGGTTTTTGCCAATCCAATGTCGGAAGCACTTGGCGAAGCAAAGAAACAGAGGTTGTCAAGGTTAAGTTCGAATGAGGATCGAGCCGAGCGACATAGAAGGGAAAGTCGCAGATATAGCGAAGGATGGGCCAGGAGGGGGAGCGCCGCAAAGGATTCATTTGATGCAAGTCGCCATTCGAGTTCCTCTCGAAGCAGAAGAGAGTCGACCTCATTTACCCTGTCAGGCATATCCGCCAAACCAGTTGCACTACTAAAGCTTATGACCAATGGAGAATCCAAATCCAATGGACCCCTGCTCAAGCTCAACGTAAACGACCAGTACGAGAGAAGATCATCTACATCCCGTCCATCGGACTCCTCAAGCAGTTCCCGCCCCCACTCCAATTCCCACTCACATCGCAGACATCGACAACATGGCGAGAAGGAGTCGAGGAGTCGCGAGCATAGGTCACCAAGGGACTCGAGTGATGATGCCGATGCTGAGAGGCGCAGGCGGGAACATCGAAGATCGAGAAGGGCTGATGATCTACTGGAAGAACGACCAAGGAGGAGGGATAGCCATTACGAAGGACGAAGACGAGAGCGACGCGACTCTGACAGATATCGTCACAACGGTCCTTTAGACAAACTGAAGGACAGGTTCATGGGAAACCTCCGGACCGTCCTTGCCGCTGCTGGATAAACAGCCTTATTCTCTTACATTCTACCCGTATTTTGATCCTTTACTAAAGCCCTTCTCACCCCCGTTCAGAGTTCATTCCCGTTCTTGTCATTTCTCATTTCTACATTATTTTATATTTAATAATTTTTTATGCGGACGGTTCGGCTTCCTTTCCTTGTTTTACAATTTCGTCATGTTTCCCTCCGTTTATTCTATTTGCAGGCTGGGAAGTAGGATGAGCATATGTTGTGCAGATAATGGATTGGATCGTCTTTTCATTCGAACTGTACATTTTAGGCTTTTCCTTTCGTGGTTTCGCTTTAGCATTTTGCAAGCGTTTTCATATCTTTGTCCTTTGGCTTGTGTGTTCGTCGTTTGCTATTCCTTACATTTTGACAACCCCCCCCCCCCCCCCCCACCTTTAAACACGTGACGGTCTTTTGGGGGGGAGAAGCCCACCTCAATATGTGTATATATTTATCCCCTATCCTCCCTCTCCCTCTTCCCCCCCCCCCCCTCCCCCTTTTTTTCTTACTTCACATATTTCACTTCTTGTACTTATCCACCTTGGTGTATCAAATACTTCCCCTTGCTTCACTTCCTCCTGTCTGTCTTTCTTACTTCTCTCGCACCAAAAGTTTGGGCTATGGCTTTCTGCCATTCCCCGTTGGTGGATTTTATGGCCATTTGAAATTTATAACCATAGCTTCGAATTCTCATTTAAAGTTGTTCCATCCGTGAAATAAGTCAAATCCAATATCTCCCATCATCTCCTTTGCCTTGCAGCCGCTCTCTTCAGTGAAGTGCATAGTTCGAGCGTCCGCCCCTATGGAGCATTTGAGAACCTTATCCTAACGGGCCCCCGAAGATTTGCTTGGAACTGCTCCTTCAGGCGATTGCGCGAGGAGGGCCGCGGTGAAAAGAACGAAAAATCACTCCATACTTTGCCATGTGAAATGTAGATTAAATCTAGTGATCTTCGAGATGTGAGCTTCTCCAACAATCCACCAGTGACAAAGGCCCCAAATTGCTCTAACTACCCTACACTTTCTCTCATCACACACAAAGCAAAACATTCAGAATTATTGGCCGGAGTAAAATTATTGATCCTGAAGGTCTCAGCACTGAGTAGGTGACAGATGGGCACATGACATGAGCCATCGGGTGGCCACGCTCAGCAAACAGCGCTCCTTCACTCTTCTCAGGCCATTCAGGAACCCTGTGTGGAGATCAAGAATATTGTGAATTAATTTTTCTTCACTTCGCTAGTTTAAAAGCGTAGATTTCTGCAGATGTCTATCGTTCGCTTTTCATTCGGAACAGATCCAGCATTCCTAAGTCCATGTTTAACAGCCAATATTACCGCTAAAGAAGAGTCTAACCTGCTCCATCCAAATATTCCGAGCCCCAGTTACGTCCACCTTTCCCCACAGGGAGATTACTTGCAAAGATGGTAGTTTCTCCATCGATATATGAAGAATAGTGCAGAAGTAGGCGGCTATATCAGAACCGATGGAGCTCCACCGTCGAGGAAATTTTCAGGAGGCTAGTATATAGGGGTCAGTATATCCTTCTTATTTCTATTTCTGACTCTTGCTTGCCTCACCCCGATATCTTTATCTCTCAAAATACGTTTGACAGTTTTTCTTTGGGAAGGCCTTCGCCTGTCAGTTGCTGATTCGGGTGGAGTTTCTGGCATTGCACCAGATGACTCTTCCCACCCAAATATAGAGAACATGGTCTCTACCATATCTTCGTCTATAAAGGTTTTCATCTACTGATAGTGGAGCAGAGCCACTGGCGGATCTATTAAACCATTTAAAGAAGGAGATATCCTAATCAGGCACTGCTCCAGTGGATACCATTGAGAAAGACTTTGATGTCATCCAAGCAAAACTCAGAGGGCAGGACAGGTAAAATAGCATTGATTCGGCGGCCAATTTAGCAGGCAGTGGCTTGGTTTCTGCCAAATCATTGGATGCTTTGGGTACCTGAAGCTTTTGGCGGCCACCACATACGCTGACCCTCTCTGGATCAATATCCCTAATGTCTCTCGTGGCGACATTCAAATCAATTCCGAATACGTCGCCTACTCAATCAATTATGTGTCTGCCATCTGCCAGGGGCAGAACGTATCCATCATCACCTGGCCACAAGGCAGCATAAACACTCAATGGTCACTGAAATACTGGCCCTCCACCCAAGACATCGTTGAGGATTTTATTGCCGTTAGCCCTGACTTTGGCGAAACCATTCTCACCGAGTTCATATGTCCTCCTCTGCAGCGTGCCCTCTTCTGTACCCCAGCCTTCGCCCAATAAGCCTCTAAATCAACATTCCTTGACGTATTGCGTTCCAACGGAGGTGACTCCACATACGTGCCCACCCCACCACCACCATATACTCAGCTTTTGATGACATTGTGCAGCCCATGAGCGGACTTCAAGCTTCTAGCCTAATGCGCGACGAGCGCAACATCTGCGTGACCAATAATGAGATGCAGAAAGTGTGCCCCGCCGTCCTGCTGGAGGCATTTACACGCACACAACCAGTCTAATCAACCCACTTACATGGGCGCTGATCCAGGATGCTTTGCTTTGCTGAATCCGGGCCCCGGGAATACTGAGCGTATTGGACATCTTGAAAAGGAGGTTTGCGATAAGTTCGTCCCTGACGAATTGGATATTGACGATCTCTTTGATACAGTGGGTCTCGTCTTTATTTTCCTGGGAGAAGCGGTGAATTATACAGAAAAGACGAACGTGGAACCGGCTACTAAGGGCTACGCGGAAATTTGAGGGTTGACAAACAGATGACATTGGTTGTTGTAGAGAAAACGCGGGAGAAGTAATTGATGGAATAATCAGTTGTAAACTATATTTTTGTATAATGAAACGGTGGAGAAACAGCTTTTGCTTGAATCTTTTAATAACAGAAGAACATTTTTTATTCTTTTCCCTCTCAAATATTTAGGAGGTAAGATTAAGCTTTAAGCATATACTTTTTGGCCCATGGTTCCTTTTAACCTTAAATGAGCCTAATATATGCCAGGCGAGAATAATAAGATGCAAGTAATATAAAATATGATTTCTACCGCCTCCAAACTGGTATCATAACTCCACAACAATGGGGTCATTCAGCAGTAGATTCTCTGGACCCTCCACTGAAGAGGCATTGACGAATATGGCTGTTCTCGCAGAATTCGCCATTTTCTCCTGGCCAATGAATACCAGTTTCAACCTAGCGAACAGGACACAGCAAGCCATCCAAACAAGAGAGGGCCACCCACCCCAGTTATTCATAACTCCCTCATATATGCGCCTTGTCCGGTCAAGGACAACTTCTTTTTCTCGTCCATTTGCAACATGAATATGGCCAAATACCACAAGGGAAGGCTTAACACGAGCTATTTCAGCCCTTAGTAATGGGCATCCAGCGCGGTGAAAATCGCGCATATCGAGATGATGGCGCGGTGGCCCGTGGACTACAACGATGTCTGTATTTATTGGGATGATGTCGGTCCAGGCATCCTCGTCACGAGCGTGTTGAAATGCAGATACGCCGTATTGTGGTGTCCATGGGCTGCCGTATACGGAGAGAGATCTTATTTCTGGTGGTGTGGATCGATTTTGAAGAGATTCATCACCCTCATCAGCGGCTCGATGGGGCCTGTGATCAGGATTTTTTTCGTACCCACGTTCAAAGTTAAGAGTAACCGACGAATTCTGTATGTAATGAATCGTGCCCCAGTTCAGGTCGCGGCGGGTGCGGGAATCTCCATATCTGCGCTCGGGATATTTTTCCAGAAATCCCTCATCCAGTAATACATCGTGATTCCCCGCCACAACGACTTTATGCTGATGTGGTTGTGAAGATAGCCAACTTAATTGTGATTGGATTTCATCGAAAGAACCATTTTCTGTGAGATCCCCAGCATGGATTAACACATCGCCTGGCAGGACATCAGGTTGTGTGTTATGGGTGTCCGATATACAAACGATTTTGATCGGAACTGAAGGGGAAGGCCGGGAAGCTGAAAGAGTGGATGATTGATGTAACGGGTGTTTATGAAGGAGCTTGTATGCTATTGAACGTTAGCGCCATCCTGGGAGGTTAATGCTTCGGGGAGTAGTGCTGGTAATGACAAAGAAATTAGCAGTTGCACCGTACATATTACCGAAGCGAGCGGGGAGAAGGTAACTATCCTTTGTCACAAAAGCCGCCAACCAATCCTTATTATTTTGTTTCCAACTGGTTCCAGATTGATGATGCCCTATCAGAATTGGTAACAACAACTACATACATTCCGCTAATTTTGACAACGCGCTTAGCCAACAACACCATCTATTATCAACAATCAAAATTAGATCATGGCACATCCTTCAGAACTTTCCCGTACATAGCAGCTTGGATTGTTGGTAGCGAATTAATCTCCAAAGCGGCTAAGTCAAAGGATCTGACCAGATATCTATAGTTATTTTGAATGCAGAGAGTTGAACCTCGTAGTGCAAGCGGCTATTCGAAATATCAAACCATTGCTCACCCCTTAATCATAGGAAAGTATTACGTCCGTAGGGCGCGGTAAATAAAGCATAAATACCAAGCATCAGAAAGACCACTGAAGCAGGAGGAATCAGATCGTACAACAAAATAGTATCGAAACAAATGTCCCACCACACATTCTTTTTGACCAAGTTCATACATCCCTCCCCCCCCCCCCCAAAAAAAAAAAAAAGTTCTAGCAAGAGACGAGTGTGACTCTAAGTTCAAAGGAATCACGCGCCCTCCTCTATCTCAGTCCAAGGCCCTGCATACACTCCTTTTTGACGTACATCCTACAGCCAAGTAGAAAACTTCAAGGATTCAACGATGGGTTGCGAGTCATCGAAAGTATCCGCTTAGATAGAATAGCAACGCCCACGGCCAGCGCGTGGTGGACTTCCCGGAGGTGTGAAGATAGGAGCGCCTAAGGAGGTAATGATACACCTTCCGCGAAACCGAGCCGATGCCCATGGAATTCCCATCCCACAGACCACACATGAGATAGAGAGGTCAGTGCTGGAGAACGCTTTGAACACGATGGCCGAGTTCCTGAGTCAAAGGAATGAAGATATGACCGTGACTGCAGTTGGAGGTGTAGTCAATACGCTTTTTCTTCACAACCGCATGTCCACCCACGACGTTGATATCTTCGGATCGAATCTCAATAACAATTCCCGAGTACTGTTTGACGAGGCGATGCAATATGCTATCCGCCGTAGTTCCGCGCCGCTTGGTACAGACTGGTTTAATACAGAAAATCAGATCTGGTTGTCGCCGTCACTTCACCGAGAATTGACTGAAGAGGCAATGCGACAGAATGTAGTCGTGTTTCATCGGCGCGGGCTCAAGGTGCTGGCCTGCACCATGGAATTATGCCTTCTCGGGCAAAATTTCCAGACTGCTCACAGGAGGGTCTCAGATTCGCCCCTACGACTTAGCCGACGCCGTTCATTATCTCCATCAGTTCATCAGCTGTCACGGTGGCCGACCCGTTTCACTGGCTATAATCGAGGGATGGGCTAGAAGATTCAACCATTCCACATCACGGAGCTTCCTGAGGGATAGAGTGAATCCGGAATACAGGGGATTATATCGAGCAAACGGCATTGTTTGAGTTGTTCGGCAACTTGACTCAGAAGGCAAGAAGCAGGTATTTTGGCGGACCCTGAGCATTAATTCTTCTTGCAATACCAATATTGTTGGACCCTTTTATGTGAATTTTGCTTTTCTTTTCCTTTCTTTTTCTCTGCCCCCTTTTTTTTTTTTTTTTTTTTTTTTTTTTTTTTTTTTTTTTTCTTTCTCATGCTCTTCTATTTCAAAGTTGTTATTATTGAGGCAGCGTAACGAGCGGAGGAGTTCAGAATCGGATCTCGCGCTTGGTGGTATCGGGGCCATGTACGCAGCAAGCATAAATGAAAACGCACCATCAAGAATCAGTGACAAATTGGAAGCCTCACTCTGCTGGGAGTAGCAAACGCACTGCCTTAGGTAAAATGTATATGTGGAGTCCAGTGGACAATATTTTTCGCGAGAAAGTCCGGGTCTGCTCGTTCATCGGTTGCGCCGGATAAAACAAGTACCATCAAGAGGAGGGATGACTAGTATCTCCTTAAGCGCAGGCACATTCTCGGCCCACAGAGGTGCCTTTTCATATTGCCGCTCACTCTCTGGCTTGTTTCTAGCTTCCTCAGCCTCCTCAACCGACATGAGTGCACGGCCACTTCTTGAGAGCCCAAGTTTCACTCTCGCATTGAAAGCTCTCACAATGAGATAGGTTGTGGCTGCTAGGAATTCGTATCGGGACGGATCATCATCCTTGGGGTCTGGGATATATCGCTAATACGCCACTGGGGCTGCCTCCAGAGCCACTCAAGAACATTCCTATATGCGAATACTGTAGGCTACTGGGGCAAAAGAGCTCAATCACCACCAGCGCACTGCTGGTAGAAGGGCCGACCAACCGCGGGACCCCCAACACCCCCCCTCAGACCAGCTACCACAGAGTACAGTACTTCCTCTCAGTGGCTCCCTTCAGTGGCCTCCCCACAATGGCTCCTTTTTAATAATGGACTGGACCACTCAGTCCTAGGACTCACGGGACTTCTAGGGCACACTCCTGGGATGTCTCTTGGCACTGTTAAAATGTCCAGGGTATTTGTTAGGAATTTTTAAGTCCATTCTGGGATCGAACCCATGCATGTTGACCACAGCAGGGCTCACGCTTAACAGTCTCATAACCTGTAGGATACTGGGGCAAAAGAGCTCAATCACCACCAGCGCACTGCTGGTAGAAGGGCCGACCAACCGCGGGACCCCCAACAAATACTTCGTCAAGCACAAAGTACTCATACAGGCGGTACAAGGTATAGAGTGAGCTGTCCTGGAAAATGCCTCTAGGTGCCGCATATTTACGCAAGGCCACAATAGAAGAATACCTCTGGAGGTCTTTGATAATCTCTTCTGGAGGTGGGGGAGGAAATATGGGATAGTCCTCAGGAATAGGTTCGTACTCTTGTGATGCAGCGGGGGAGGCCGATGGTTTCTTATCCCAGGCCCTCGCTTTCCAGGTGTTTAAAATGTGAAAGAGTGAATCAAACATTGCAATTAAAAAGAGCATGCAAAAGTCTAGTAAGTTTTTCAATGTTAGTATTTGATAGAGGGAGACATTGACAAACTGGGTTGAGGGGATCAAGCGGCCAGTCTGATTAGTCATCAAAATACCCAAAGAATGCCCATTCCACTCAGGGGTTAAATAAAGTGGAAAGTGAGTGACTCATCCCTTGTTTCTGCTTGTTCTACATAGTACTCACAAAGCACATTTACACATAAACTAAAAACAATGTACCTGTGATATAATTCACAAACAGGAACACATAAAATTCACATTATACATAGAAAAAATCATCTCAATCATATCAGGGTGTTATCCTACACATCACACATAACATTTGGCAAGCATGGCAGCTAAAGCGGTCATTCCAACAATTGCACCCCATTGCCGGATGTCCAAATCCATAACTGACGACGCGGCGTTGGGAGATGAAGCACTGGGCGGTGCTCCGTTGGTGGGCGTTCCTCTGGAATTTGCTCCGCCAGGAGAGCCGCCAGGGGAAGATTGTCTGCCGGGCGGAGTACCCTCTCCCATTCCAGCAAGCTTGGCTAGAACAATTTGAAGCACAGACAATTGTTCTCCAAGCGTCTCATCATCATCATTGTCGTCGTCTTTGTCATCACGGTCGTTATCGACGTCTACCCAGTCGTAGCTACACATGTGATATCCATCTTCTTCATCACATTCGTCCACAGCCTCCCTGGCAGAAGCCTCGACTTTCGGCAGAACAAGGTCGTTCATAAAAGGGGCCAGTTGCACTGTGTTCCTAAGGGCCTTGGACAGGATCGCCTTGAAAGTTTTCCGCCGAATATCGCACTTCTCGTCCGGTTCGCAGGCAGGTTCGAACATGATATCGCGTTTGAAGAAAATGCTCGCTCCCTTGAACAGGTCCTCAACGCGAGATTTCCAGGTTGAATCTCCGTTTGTCTTAAAGGGAGCAAACGCAATTAGTTAAGGTGAAATGGCAAATAGATGGATTAGAGGCAGTCCTTACCATATTGTACATGTTAGCCGCGCCAGACAAAAGGGAGCCAACATTAGCACTCCACTGGTCATCATTGATCTCCTTGCAATCAGTATTGCCATCGGCAGCATCAAAAACCTTAAAGTCGTCCGTTAGCAACCCAATGTCCGACATCCAATCCCAGGCCTTCCCCGCCCATTCTGCATAGGTTTGGTTGTTCGTGTATCGAGCCAATCTCGAACTCAATTCAAAGAATGCGCCGTTAGACATGCTATTTTTAACACTATGTCCGTCGGAAAAAGTATTTACTCTCCAATTAAGCCCTCCACGACATTTCTCGTCGTCCCAGCGCCTAGCTTGGGTCTGAAAAACAAGCCTGGCGAACCCAGCCCATTCATCAGAACGAGCGTCAAATGAGAATTCGGCAGCTGACAATGCTGCCAAACCCCACTGGGCTTGATCATCGTTACCTAAGCCGGCAGACTGATTGGCGGGCTGGTAATCTTGATTCTGTCCAGCCTGGGCCAATAGCCCTTGCTTGATCATGTCGTTGTACGATGAATCTCCAGTGAAATGCCAATAGTCCACCAGGCTCCCGAACAATACTGCCGAGTGCCACCAGGTATACGGTCTGGGCAGGATACCAGGCGATTCGCCAGGTTCATTGCCTCTGTAGTATCTCGCTGCACCACGGGTGATAGCGGTTGCAGCGGCTTTTGTAGAATCTATTCGTTGTCAGTTCAATGAATAATTGATTTGTGCTTATACTTTTGGATGATAAATATTAAACACACCAAGTGAACCGACACTCAAATCATCATCGTCTGCATTAACAAGCCCGATCCCAAAACTCGCTGTAGCTGTCAGCAAGGCCCAGAACTTGTCCACCTTCATGATAGCTGCAAGACCCCCCAGGAACGGGAGCAAAAACACTGAATCAAAGGCCAAAGTATAACTAAAAATCGGATTCGCTTGAGTAAAGAGCGTAAAACAAATAGATGATGTTGAGAAGATAGAAATATGAATACGATTAAAAGAGATAAACGGAGAGGGATAGCCAGCTATAAATATTTGATCGCGAGAAAAAAGAACGCCGGTTATTGTTGATAAATATGAAAAATACCTACGTAAGTCCCTACAAACGCTAGTAATCTAACTGGTAAAAATATTACCATCCCTCCTGAACTGTTTAGAGGTGATCCTGGGTTCTGCTTAGCGCTTGTTGTGTCTGTCACTCATCTGGCCGGGTACCGTTGAGTCCCTATCGTTTAGAGCCAAAACCCCGAAATATTGAAGCTGCACTGGAGCAATTTTGACTCTGATACCGGAATTTCAATATAAATTTCTAGAGTGTGCAGGGACTTATTTTCCCCGCCTCCGCGGAAGCTGACTGATATCAGAACCCTCAATCCCTATCAATTGGTCGAACACTGGAGAATTGGCAGGGTCACTCTTCCGACAAATCTGCGGACGCGCAATACGAGACGGCTTCAACATGCTGTTGGCTTTGCAATTTGGAGAGTTGTATGTAGCCTGGGGCGTCACTAGGTGTGGCTTGGAAGTATATGTACGCGTGTATGCTGTTAGCCGAGCGCTACAACTTGCTGCAGGTCTCAAATATTTTCTATGCCGAACTACGCCGTACCAGTGATTCGTGCGTTTCTCGAGATTCGTAGAAGAGCAGGTTTCGCTAAAGTGCTGACCTCACTTGCTTGGTTGCGGCGCAGCCCTGCGACCCAGTGCTCCGTAGTTATATAAATTTGATAGAGCGTATGTAAGGTCAAGGATGATAATCATGGTTGACAGCTTAGAGTCTATGCTCTCCCACCCTGTCATTGATCAACTCTCGATCCCCGGAGCGTTGAGTTCCTTTCAAACAATATATTTGCAGGACAGGTATATGATGAGTGCACGGTTCTTCCACCCACTGTCCCTCTGTCCTAATGCCTCACTTCCGCCCATGACATTCCACCCTACCTTGAACTCCATCCCATATAAACTTGGCCAGGCATACCTGCACATAGTCAGAATGACTGAACCTGATCCCTCCCCACCATGCACATACCCCACAAACCCCAACGAGCCCTCTCTACCTGTCTCAAGAACAACGGGCGCCTGAATGCCACCAGGCACAAGCAGGGGTCTAAGGTTGGGCGACTCTATCATGGAATTCTCTGCAGGAAAGAAGGTACGGTACAAGGCCGCGTCAGCAGAGACGTTCTTGAGAAAGGCTGCTTCCTAGCCACACGCCACTGGCAAACCCCCCGCAAGGTCCACCTGCAGGTTTGACTGCACTGCTGTACGTTGATATTTGCTGAATCCCAAGGGGAGTTTTCCGCGGGAACAGAAGAAGTCGTTCGAGCTGATTAGGCCCAATGAAAATACTGAAGTTGCTAGCCAATATGACGTTCCCCCGTACTGCGGGTGTATGAACTTACTTTCTCATGCACGGAGGAGTGCTTACGTATATTTGATGAGATACCCAGGTCACGGTAGGTGTGTTGCTCCGGTGGTAGGAGAGGGGTGGCCGTGGGCTTGGTTGCTTGCGCGATCTAGCAGCCTGTTTAAAGCAAGTCGATCAAGCAGATGCTTGTAGTTATCGTCAAAGAAAGATGGCTTGTTGAGGGGAAAGTAGGAAGATGCGATTCTCGCTGGCGGTCGTCATCGTGCCTTGAAATAACAACTGCGTACGCCGCTATGATCTATGATGTTCCGGAGCCGTTTGTCCTTGCGCAAAGACAAGCTATTCGAAATAATCGTCAGCAAGCAAAGTTGGCGACGCAGACAGTGGTGAGTCAGGCGAATTGGAATGTTGTCGCATCCCGCGATGAGGGCGATGTTATCGAAAGCGCAGTTCGATCAATGCAGTGTTCTGGATGGTTAGGCCAATGATGGAGTGAAAGGAAAATAAACCAGGTGTAGACCTCAGGATGTAGCAGGCTACCTAATTGAGAAACACTGTTACTTCCTTCTGAGGCCAAAGCGATGTTTCCTGGATGTAAACGCTTGCGATTTTCACTTCGGGTGGCGGCCACTTCTCCTACCAAGCCTATACTCACTGTGTACTTGATATATTGTTACTCTGTCGGGTATAATTTTTTAAAAAACAGTGAATTGACAGTAAATATATATATATGTATATAGATTATGAATTATAAAAATTGGGCCTAGGAATGCGAGGCGTAGATGTCCGGGGCGTCCCAATCATGAAATCAAACTCGGGATCAAGACACAAGTCCCCATCCGTGACGCCACTCCAATCAGTCGAGAAATTCAACGGCATACTAATACCATGGGGATCCCAGCCAACGACATTGCCACCGGGCGTTATCTGGACATGCGGGTGGGTAGGGGTTTCAGGAGGTGGCATCCCCGACTCACCACCACCACCACCACCACCAACGCCCACCGTGAGAGCTTGAACAGCGGCCTCAGTCATCCCATCAGAACTATTATTATTGTTGGTATTGTTGATATTGGTATTATTGTTATTGGCCGGTGGGTAATCATCCGTATCGCGGATCCGACGAATGATTTTCGTGAAAAGGAGGAAAATCCAGCCGCTGACGGGCCAGGTGCTTTGCAGTTCCCGCAGCGCGATCATCGACAGCCGGATCTTGACAGAACCCAGTTGTTCGCGGACTGGGTCGCCGGAACAGATGTGTTGCGTGTGCATGGACATGGCGGCGAATAATGCGGGGATTACATGTATCGGACACTGGTTAATGGCAGAGGAGGATAGTACTTCTTCGATGATGCGTACCATTCGATTTGCAGCGTTCATGGCGACCTGATGAGACGTTGAGCGGGAGGGCGATGATGGATTTTCGGGAGTTCTTGATCGGTGAGTTAAGATGCGGAACCAACTAGCAAATATAGAGAATTAGCAAGTCCTATTAGAGTAGCGGGGACTCGCACATAGCGGAGTAGCATAAAGAAATAAATAAAAATTTGGTTGGGCTCACCAGTGGGCAATGTGTAGCATACCCGTCCATACACATTCTCCGCTGCGTGAGAGGTGAAGTTCTGGTGGTAGTCGGCGTTCCCAGTCCAGGAGCCACTCCTCGCATAGTTGGAGTGTATCAGCCTGTGCGGCGAGTGTCTTATCATGCGCATTAAACGATTTATCTATTATCCTTTCGACGATTTTCGATAGCTCGCTAAGAAAAAGAACATATAAAATATCGACTCTCTCCTGAACACCGAAGATTTCTGGATCTGGAGCGGGTTCCTCCTCGAAGTCTGACTCGTGGAGCTGTTCTACATCGCAATCGCGAAGGCGGATATGAACAGGCCTCCCCAGCGCCGCAGCTGCGTGTTTGTCTTCAGTGAAAAGCGACCACCAAATCTTTTTCCACAGCCGCTGGTCTCTTAAACTCATGTCAGAATTGTGCGTATCTCTATGCATCCCGATCGTCAATGCCAAGCTGATGGAGTTACCAAGCCAGTGCCACGTATCTTTCTGGTCAGTTGGGCTATTCCACCAAAAGCTCATTAAGAAAAGGGACTGGCAGATTGTAAGTTTATCAGACTCGTAGTCTAAATCATATAAAGCCTTTGTTCTCTTGAACAGCGCTAGTCTCGCATCGTATCTGGACTTAAACCCGGCATCTTTGAGCACTGATACATCGCAATGGCCTGAGCCCATGAACAGGACGGCTTGAAGCAGCAGAAACGAAGGAGGGTTGGTTGGGTCGGCATAGCGGCAAGCAAAATCACGACGGTCCAGAATCGGGTAATGTTTATGGACGTATTTGAAGTAAACGCGAAACAGCTCTCTGCATATCTTGACGCTGGGGATGGAGAAAGCATCCTGTCGCTGTAGTAAATCCATCGTCGCGGCATCGCAATTACGGCCTTGGGAGGAAGGGTTCATCCTGGGATGTAGTGGAAGCAGAACGTGCCGCTTTGGAACGGGCTGGCTCTTCTTGCTGGTTTCCTGAAGCAAGTATGTGAGATTGAACGTCTCGCCCAGATAAACCACCTGGCCGCCAGGCTTGACCAGGCTGGGCCGTTCAGGTGAGCCTCCAGCATTCTCTAAGACCTGTGCATAGAGCGTCTCTGGGCCCTCGCTTCCAGATCGAATACGGTCGTGTGGGGGGATAAGCTGCAAACCAGGCCCCTCGGGCAGGGAGCCATCTCCAGCAAGGCTACTCCAGATCGGCGACCCATGGCTGAGACGCGGGAGTTTTGAATGTATACTAGGAGTATTGTTGTTTATTATCCCAGGAAGCGTATGCGAAGTCGAAGGAGGAAGACTAGAAGCTACGCGCTTCCTGCCCCGCTTCGACTCTATGAGCTGACACGAGGTTTGCGCGCGCTCACAGTTGGTGCACGGAATACCCGAGTCGGCCGCATTGCATTTGACTCGGCGGGCATGGCAGCGCTGGCAGGCAATGGCGCTTCGTTGCCGAGGCTTGCCACTGCGGGTGACGCCGTTGAGAGGAGAACTCCGGGCGCTGGCTTCCATGTCGCTCGGGCATCGGATATAGCTCGATCGGGATACCGTCAAAACCGACGCAGTGGAGGGCAGCGCGTTTATTCCGTATTGTTGTTAGGCTTTCTTTGAGAGTGGTGTCACTCACCAAGTCACCGGTGTGGGGAGATTTGGCCGCCAGCTTGGGCGTGGATGCTAATAGGCTTTGGACCGCTCATTGCCGTGGCCCCAATCAATCGTTCTGTTCTTCTCTTGCGAGTCCATGCCTATTTAATAATATTACTGTGGCCCTTTGGCCAAAATAATGAAGACTGCCCACTACAAAGCGTTGATTAATAAATGAGCTGAGTGAGGAACAACATCGGACACTAATAAACAACCAATCGTTTCCGGGTGAATACCGAAGCAGTAGCCCTCTTAGAGGGTAAGTACTTGAGGACTTTTTTACTGTACGACTATGATTCTTCGAGAAACAGCTGAACTCAGAGCGGCTTTCCAAAGATAATCACTCTATTGAGCGCGAAAATCGCCAGATATCGCCAACAAGTGAGGGAATCATCCCTCAACTTTCTAGCGAGCATGAGGTAGTCGATATTGCTAGTTCCTCTACATATCAAATGAATTTGGAGCCTGATATCTTTCATGATGATGGCATTCATGAACAAAACATAATCTATCATGAGATCCCATCCTCCTGCTTTCTCCACATTGCTGCGACGAAACTGAACCTATCCCAAGCTGTCGTGCTTACCAAGAACTTACAAAACCACACGCACAAGATAAGCCAAGAAGATACAGATATCACCAACACACAAGAGATATTTGAAAATGCATCCACATAATACTATGATTTATTGCTGCTCGGCGACCGTGTCGCCGATTGAAATGGTGGAACAACCATAATCCGGTCGTGTAATAACCCTACGTTCTTCCGGTATGGGTAGTAATCACCAACATTTTTTGCATGGAAAAGTTAGTTTTTCTATAATATATAGAGAGATTGTCACCATCGCCCGGATGGATAGGTGGCGCAAAGGAGAAATGGGGTGGAAATGGAGTCATGAAGAGAACCATGCAGTGAGCATATATCATGGGTGAAAGTTAACAGGACAGATAACTATGATAATCACAGCCAATAAAACCTATAACTATGCCAGTTGCGTAAGGCTGTTTTTCATCCCTTGACCTCTTTTAAGTTAGTCCCTGCTCGTACAATAAGAATCATCAAGTCATGGGCATATTCCAAGCATGGGACAGGAAAGCTAGAGAGTCTAATATTTCAAACTTATCTACATGATCTATGAAAGTCCCCATACATCATTGGTAATAATAGCAGCCAACGTCGGCGGTGGAGGAAAAAGGAAATCACTAGCTCACGATCAAATGCGTGGAAAACGCTGGGTAACCAGGAATCAAGGGAACTAACCCCCTCACAAAGACATGGAAATGAAGACAGGAGGGCTTTGGCTAACATTAATCATTACTCACTCGAGAGACCCTCTCTTTCCTTGATAGACGGTACAACCCGCTCGCACCATCCACACCAACTCCTCACCTCTCCCAAGTACTCCCTCATTAAATACGATTCGGATCCCTTCTCATCCTCATGCTCTTCCACACATGCGCCAACCCTCACCCTCTTCTTAACCTTCTGCTTAACCACCCCGCCCACGCCTTCAATTTCCTGTCTCAGATAGCCCGGCTCCCCACCCCCATGCCCGTCGCCGTGTTGCGGCGGAAGATGACAGTTATCGTAGCCGCCATTGTTACTACCAAGACGATGATTATTATTATGCTGATGACGATAATGTTCCGAATCATCGGAGATCCAATCATCTACGTCACAGTCAACCTCCATCTCAATCTCCTCTGCCGCAAGACACCTCTCCCCGCGCCCGCATTTGACTCCCTGCCAGCCTTCTCCCATCCCTGTTCTCAACCCACCACTTAGATAGGGGCTGTAGCGTGTCCTCCACGTCCACACACGTTGATATGTGGTATCATCGGAGCTGAGAAGCTGGCCGCATGGTTGACAGAGCCAGATGGACTCCTCACAGTGGCAGGCCTTGGAACCAAATATATTATTTGTGAACGTCCGTGTCCTGCTTTGTGACAGCGCGTGTGAGCGGTAGTGCGTGTGGTGGTCATGGCTATCATGTTGTGAAGGGACGGAAGGTAAGAAGTGGTCGGATAACGGGGCAGTACGACATGTCGAACAAAGGCGACGAAGTCTAGATCTCAACGATGACGCTCCAATTTGTTTCATAGTGCAGTTCTGATGAACAAGAGTATCAGCCTCAGCCCAGCTTCGACGAGGTAAAGGAATATAGTATAATTTACCCTACAAACAATATACATGCATCTCTGGCATTCTGCGACCATATCCCGAGCACATCGCCCTACCTTCCTCGTGGTAAGTCTGGGAAAACCCCAGTACCTAACGGGAGCAGTGCCACCAGCGGTAGTATCGAGCAAGGGAAAAGCCTGGAAGATGTCAGGCGGATCACCCGAAACAAGGCCCGGAGCTGCGCTGCTATCACTGCTATCACCGTCTTCAGAAGGCACATCGTCCAGAGGTTCATTGCCGCACCGTAAGGTTTCCCGAACGAGCTGTGAGCGGTAGGGCAGTAGGTTCGCGCGGAACTGAAGACATGTCATGGCTAACGAATCCAGGGTGTTCAGGTCGACGGACCTGGCAATCTGAACGACCACTCTATAGATAGAAGAGAATGGATTCTTAAACTTAGTATAATCAACACCACTTAATACAAAGTACAAACGGCATGTTCCTGAAGAGCAAAACAGTGAGATAAAAGAAAGAAAGAAAGAAAGATCTAAGATTTCATTTATGCATACGGATAGCAACTCAGAGCAGCTGAGAATCCATTAACGGTTGGATTGCCCCGCTGCCCACCATCATCAACATTATCATTCGCGTTCCTGGCTGCGGGGGAAGAATCCTCCGCTGTCGCGCCATTGCAGTCCTTATCGCCGCCCTTATCGCGGCCCGCGGCACCGTCACTACCACCATGTCTTCGCGAATCCGTGAACATCGAATGGCCAGGATGCTTCAGAAACACAGGATCCGCACCGAGATGGGGAATTCCCGGCGCCGCAGAATTAATGTGCTCCTGCTCATGGTCGACAAACACAACCATAATGCCATAAGTTCAAGTTTTTCTTCCTCGCTGTCTCGGGCAATGGACTAACTAGACTGCTGGCTTGGTCGAGGAGCGGGCTCATCAGGAGGCCGAAAGTAAACAAAAAAGAAGAGGAAAAATGAAGGAAAAGAAGAAAAGAAGAAAAGAACGAGAAAAGGCTACGAAGGGTAGGATGATATACTACCCAACTTGCAACGTTGAAGTTGAACTAAGAACTGCTCTGAGCATGAGCCAAAATATAGAGCAGGGACGGATAAACGGCACGTGACTTGTACAGTAACAGAAATGACGTCATGGGTGTGAACAGAGGATATGTCAAGAGGTCTTTTTCATCATCGAGATCTATAACTCTCCATAATTTCCCGAATTGATCAATTGGAAACACGGGTTTACGCAGAAGAAAGATGAAAGGGGGGGGGGGGGAAAGAGGTCTTAGAACAATCAACAAAATTTCAGTGATAGTTAGTGCTTTTTAAATTTCACGGTCAACATTCCCAAGGAATAACTTGAATGAATATTCCTATATATGCTTGACTGTTTAATCAGGTCTAAACTGTGACGAGGTATACCGAGGTAGCAAGGCATGACCCCCATTCCATCACTTCCTAGCCGACCATATCCATCAAATCCAACCCGTTTGCAGGTTTGAGGGGCAACGAGCAAAAATATTCCATCCTTTGTACCAAACTATCCATCCTTCATTCAGCCTGAAACCCTCATAGACATTCATAAAGTGATTAAAAACCCTGACAATCGCTTTTAAAAGCATTGGAAAACACTTAACTTTGCGAGACGGAGACAGAAACGAACATAAGGAAAAAATTCAAACCAAGTATAAACTTCCAAGGAAATTAGGGGGGTTCCTGGACAAAGGAACCATATATAATCATATATAATTCAATAAATTAGGTGCCGGATAGGGAAACAAAAATGAGTAGCGTGTGTCAAACTCTTCGGGGACAATATTCCGATCAAAGCATATGAGTGTATCGGTATCTTCGACTAATAAATCTTTTTCTTCTCTTGTTTATCATTTCCTTTTCTGTCTAGATAGTATACTTATCTAACAACATCCATTCCCCTCTGGAGTGATGCCTCGAGGTCGTTGGGGTGTCGGGAACCATCATATATAGCCTCTTGGGGCCGGGGATCTTCCTGCTTCCAGGCACCAGTATGGTCCTCCGGAATCGGAACGTTCTGCTGGGCCTGCTGTGCTGCCTGCTGTGCCGCCACGGCCTGTGTCTGGGATCCCTGTCTCACATGTTGTCGGAATCGGAGGACTTCGTCAAGGATCATTTTCCTCATTTCCGGAACATCATCAACAACCTCGAAGTGGAAGTCGAATGTGGTGGGGCATGAGGGTTCATCCGAAGCGTCGTGCCAGATGTGCAAGTAGCGATGCTCAAGAGCCTCTTCAACAGAGATACGAGAAGATGGGTCGAAGGCTAGCATTCTGTCAAGTAGGTCGAGGGCATCTGGGTTCGCGTTCGGGAACAGGCGCTGGAAGGGGATTTTGTGCATGTACGGGAGGTTTCTGACGTATTCTTGCGCACGGGGAGAACCAATGCGTGAAAGGGTTTCTTCATTGGGGGTTCCAAGATAGTGGAGGATTTGGTTGAGTTGGTCAACGTAATCGCGGCCCTTGAAGAATGGTCGACCACCCAGGAGTTCGGCCAAAATACAGCCAACAGACCAAACATCGACTGGTAATTATTTTTTCATTAGCTAATACTAATTAAGCAATATTAGGAATACCAGGGCAGCTTACTGGCTTTTGTGTAACTTGGAAAGCTTAACATGATTTCAGGGGCGCGGTACCATCTGGTGGCAACGTATTCAGTCATATAACCAGCATTCTCATCTGGGTCGATGGAGAAGCCACGGGCGAGGCCAAAGTCACAAATTTTAAGCTCGCAGTCAGCATTAACCAACAAATTGCCCGGTTTAAGGTCTCGGTGCAGGACATTGGCGGAATGTATGTATTTCAATCCACAGAGTATCTGGTAAATGAAGGACTGGAAGTGAGCATCGGTTAGGGGCTGTCCTGATCGGATGATTGCCGCCAAATCACACTCCATCAATTCTGGCAATGTAGCAGTTAGTATCCCGTCACCATGCAAAAACAAAATAGCTCCACCTACCTTCATACAAGTATGTCTCATTGAAATTGTCTGGTCTTGGAATATCCATGTCATAGAGACACGTGATCTGTATCTTCAGTCAGCCCTATCGCCGTTTTCTGCCCGGATGGGAAGCACGGGCGCTAAGTTAAAGCTAAGACGCACATTGCGATGGCCGCGGAAATGCTGGAGGAGTTTAATCTCACGCAGAGCCCGCTTGGCCAAGATTTTCTTGCTGAATACATTTGTAACCTTCTTGATGGCAACGCCCTCCCCAGTTTGAACATTCGTGGCAGCACTGCAAAGAAGGAACAGGTTAGCTGAATTCAACGCGATGGATAACGGCAAAAGTAGGGCGATGGTAAGTATTCCCCGATGTCATTGGCATGTGCATGATATCGAATGACACGTAGCCTCAAGAGGAAACACATCGGCAAAGAGAGAGAGAGGGGGGGGGGCGGCTAGAGAAAGGAGGGAGGGTTAAAGGTAACCGACCAGACTATGCCATATGCGCCTTGTCCCAACTCCTTAGTAACATTGTATCGCTCGTCAACAATAAAATCTTGATTGAACACCTTGAACACTTTACGTCCTTGTAAGTCCGACATATCTGGTCGTTAAACCCAATGGTCTTACAGAAATATCGAATGGATGGGCCAAAGTATATGAACCGGCGGGATACTCTTCTAGTCCCTGTGGTATATTTATCCCTTGTGCTTTCGATTGATTAGACTAACGATTTCAACGAGTTAACTTCCAGGCCGTCGAAGATTATATTGGTCACTTGATATCAAAGAAAGGAAGTTGAGCGTGAAAGAAAGACTCGGAATTGGAGGAGGAAGAGGGTTGGCGGAGGTATGGTATGGTATTTGGATCTGCGGCTGAGACTGCGGAACGAGCGGACTTTTCAGTGCTACGAGGACGGTTTGAACGATAATTGTCTGACCTGCTCACAACGTAAAGATGAGTATTTTTTCTGATCAAGTGATGTATGTAATCGAGAGGAGGGGGATTGATTGGTCTGGATGACCAAAGGAGGGGTAGTTTGCTAGGCAAAGGACTGACTGCCAAAAAAGCCAAGCAGCGTCGTCGCAGTAGATCAACGAACAGCGAAAGCGGGCGAAGAACTCAGACGAGATCACTCTGGAGTCGCGAGGAAGAAAGAACGAGAAAAGTAATTGAGGAGTGATGCAAAACGAGGGCTGGGAATAAATAATAATAGGGGGGAGAACAACATCAGATAGTAGGGAGTAGAAGGGGAGATGGGCTCAGGCGGCTGATCCAGGGTTGTGGGTGGGACCTTCCTCTGCGGCTGGATGATGACTACGGCGAAGGCGGGGCAAACCGCCGGTGGTTGGGCTAATAAGGATGCTCATATCTTATACCAATAGAATAGCATCAATATCCCAAAAAAACCTCTCATTCCAACCTCTTTATCCCAATGAGGAAAAAAGCAAATAATCGCAAAAATAGACCCAAGATGCAGATTACCTTATTCTATTATTGTTCCTCACTCACACACTCACATACAAGGCCATATCATATTATCATCACACTTATCACACTTCTTCGTAACCCTGAGTTGAACCAGATCAAGTGGGTGGGCAGTTACAGTACTTGGAATTATGATTAAAATATTTGCTTCGCTTGAGAGAGAATGAAAATATTTTATACTTATAACTAAATTACAAGTTAAATTCTTTGCCCTAATCAAAACTTTTTGAAAGCAATCTCTGTAATGAGTAGTTGATTGATATTAAGAATCTAGCTGCTATGTGTGTGTATTGCATTCAGTGAACAACCTCCAGATGCCTTAGGAGATACAACATTATTTCATTTATTTATTTATTTATTTACTTTTGCAAATAAAGAAAGTAAAAGCAAAAGCAAAATTGAATAGTATGAGCTAAAGAGAGTAAGTACTTGCTCTATTGCACCTAAAATTTATACAATGATAACTATAATGAGCTTCAAATTCAAATGAACATGGAATGAAGTATAAAGCATTTACTTTCTAATCCATTGCACAACTAACAATACCTCCAAGCCTAGATAGCAAAGCCTCCTCAAACAATTAAACAACATTTTTCAATTTCACACAGGAACTGCCGCACCATCACCCCTCATATCACTCCCAGCGCTATACACCATCTTCCACTCGTCAGAATGGCACCGAATAACCTGTCCCCGCCCAAACATCCCCCGCTTGAACCCCTTCAACACCTCAACCTTGTGCCCCAGCTTCCTCAACTCCTCCACAACTGACTCCTCAATCCCTTCCTCCAGGTACACCATCTGCTCCAACGGTTTTCCCCGCTCTGGCATCCCCGCCCCAATACAGATGCGCGGCGCATCCAGCGCCGCCTGTGGTGTCTGGTCGAACGCAAGCATGTTCATCAACACCTGCACATGGCCCTGCGGCTGCATGAAGCCGCCCATCACCCCGTACACGGTGTGCAGGGAGTTATCGGCCGGGTTGGTGACCATGGCCGGGATGATGGTGTGGTAGGGGCGTTTGCGGGGCGCCAGGACGTTGGGGTGCCCGGGCGTCAGCGAGAAGTTTGCGCCGCGGTTCTGCAGCGTGAAGCCGCAGCCTTTCGGGATGATGCAGGTGCCGAAGCCGCCGTAGTTGCTGTTGATGAAGGAGATGCCGTTGCCCTCCGCGTCGGTCACGGCGAAGTAGACCGTGTCGCAGTGGTTGTGGGCCGGGCTGCCATGGTCGACGACGTCGGAGGCCCGGTCTGGGTTAAAGAGCTTTGCGCGTTCGGCAAGGTATGTGCGGGAGATTAGCTCTTTGGTTGGTACCTTTTCGATTTCGGGATCTGTCACCCACCAGCTTGCGTCGGCGAAGGCGATGCGTAGACTTTCGATGACGGCGTGCAGGTAGACGCTGGAGTTGTGCTGTTCGGCTGTGAAGTGGGGGATCTTGCCGGTTTTTGCCAATTCTTCCAAAATGCCCAGTGCCATCAAGGCGACGATACCCTGGCCATTGGGAGGGTGCTCCCAGACTTCCACTTCGCCCTTGCCATCACTCTTGGTTCCACCGATGTTTGTTGGGTCGACTTTTAAGGAAATGGCGTCTACATCTTGACTGCCTGTTTCAAGGTGGTATTTCAGATCGTCCAGGCTGAGGTGGCCACCAAGATCTTGGACGACTTTGACAATTGCTTCTCCGATACGACCCTGATAGAATCCCTTTTTGCCTTCCTTTGCCAGCGTTCGGAATGTTTGGGCAAGCGTGGGGTTCTTGAATATTTCCCCAGCCCGTGGGCATCTCACTCCATCCTTTCCATCCGGGCAAGCCTTCAGCATCTCTCTAAAGTTGGGCGATGCGTCACGGATGAGCTTGTCGCTTTCGTGCCACTATTAGTTGGTTAATTTCGATAGCAATTGTCTGGTCAAACAAAATTGAGGTGGGGGAGATATTTTTGAAAGAACACGAAATCATAACAAGGGACAACGTACAAATGACGCAGAGAGTTCGGACACAGGAAACCCCTCCTCTCCCAATTCAATAGCTGGCATCAAAATCTGTTCCAATGACAATTTCCTACTTCCAAAGCGTTCCACTGTATCTATCCATCCGGCAGCAGCACCTGGCGTAGTCACAGCATGTACGCTGGTCATGGGAATTTTGCCGTCCTCACCAGCAGCAAGGCCCAACTCCTTGCGCATCAGCTCTAAGGAAATATTTCCTGCTGAACGACCAGACCCATTGAGGGCATGCACTTTTTTCGTCTTTGCATTATAGAACAAACAGAACATGTCACCGCCAATACCGGTTGAAGCCGGCTCTGTGATATTGAGTGCCGCAGCTAATCATTCTCCCAAAAATATTCATCAGCCATCAACCTTTGTATATGACATAGGGGACATGAAGCGCCAGGAGCATTTTACATACCAACCGCCACAGCAGCATCCTGTATTTACCGTTAGCTGAAAAACTCTACCAAAAACAAAAGGACCGGAGAATTGAAACTGCGGAGGAGAATTTTTTTTTTTTTTTTTTTTTTTTTTTTTTTTTTTTTTTTTTTTTTTGAAGAATTGATGTCACTTACCGCCGCATTCCCTCCATCTCTCAGGATCTTTTGTCCTGCGGCAGCGGCTAAAGGCTGTGTGCAAGCCACCATCCCTTTCGTGCTGTGAACAACACTTCGTCTACTCGGGAAGGCCGAGAACCGTGGCTCTGGCGCCGAAAAGACATCACGGGCACTCAAAGGCATATTTATTATTTATATTTCAAGTGGTCTTTGCCAGATTGCGTATCTAGCAAATAGCGCGGGGTTGGGGACGGGGGGGGTGAAAAGCAATGTTAGGATAGTAGTCAAAGAATATGTCTATTTGTCAAGTTACGGAATGTGTCAATAGATTATTGTAATCATTTAGTTTAACTTATATCTCAATGATTCACTGCATTGCCGGCCGAGAAAGTCAGAACAACCGTCAACCGCTGTCTCTACCGCGGGGTACAAGGTTGGATTGTTGTGTCGTGAACCAGCATCCGGCTAACATTAATAACAACCCAACCCACAGCGGCCATGGATCGATCACATGACGGTCAACTATCATGGAAATGGCCCGAGAAGAGAGAAGACATATGCACTCGATCGGGGATATATATATACAGAACATGAACATGGTGGCTTTTATATTGAGGTACGGATCGATCTGGAACCACACCCTTTGATCATCACCTAGGCCGTGCAAAGCTGCATTAGCTCACCGACTCGTCTATTTTAGATTCCTCTAGGGGTTTGCCCAGCCATCCTGAACCCCGATGCTCAATTTTTTTTTCCCCTTTTGTTGCAAGAATTATGTTTCCTTCGTGTGCTAAAGGGGATGCAATACTATCATTATTGACTAAATTAAGCTTCCTAGTCTAACATTGAGCTATGTAGTTGCTTCGTTTTCTATCGAGACATCTCTACGAAGATTTCATCACATTCCAGGGAAAAAATACGATAACCACAAGTTACATAGTTAACACGAGACGAGAGTTTGCCGGAAGCCAGAATCTCCCGCCACGCTAATTACTGTGTTGATATGATATGATACAGCTGAGGACGGTACCGTACCAAGACAGGGCGGAGTCTGCAGTTTGGAAGCTTATCTATCCTTGGCTTGTCACCCCGTAGCCAACTCACAGACTTTTGAGGACAAGAACAACATCATATTTAAGCAAAGACAATCGAGAACTCTAGATCAGCATTCATAATATACAATTTTGCTCCGTATCTATAGCAAAAGAAGAGGAGGGATTTCGTAGCAATATACTACTAGATGCGCAAATGGCTAAATGCAGGAAAAGATCAACGGTTTATAAATGTGTACCCGACAAAAACCAAATAAACGCCTCGCTATGCATCCCTCGTAGAATAGAGGGAAACCGAAAAGGAAACCAGGAAAAACATCAGAAAAAGCAGCGGGCAATCGAGTATATCAAGCCAAGCCTGGGAGGGTTGTCAAGCCAAAAGAAGTCCTGGCATAATTCTCAGCTTGTTCGAGTCAAGTATATCAATAGGAGTTACGGACGGTCCGCCCCTAAACAATTAAGTCTTTTCGAGTAGTTCCTTCGCTTCGTTAATCTTAGAGGCGATGTACGGGCTTCCTCCTCGGTCCGGATGGTTCAGCAGCATGAGTCTGCGATGATTCGTTCGGATTTTGTCTTTATTCATGTTCCGTTCACTGCGTTGATTATTTGTATATTAGTAAAAGGGAACCTCTTATATTATTGCGCCTGCAACCCAAGGTTTCGCGTGCAAAAGGATACTTCATATTGAACAGGTTGGGGAAAGGGTGACAACACATACGAGAGTTCCAAGATAAGCGATGCCTCGCGCCTATTCATGCGTGGTTCGAATCCTCCCTTGTAAAATGCTTTCCCCAAGCTGTT
The DNA here is from genome assembly GCF_000003525.1 of Blastomyces dermatitidis ER-3. Lineage (NCBI taxonomy): Eukaryota > Fungi > Ascomycota > Eurotiomycetes > Onygenales > Ajellomycetaceae > Blastomyces > Blastomyces dermatitidis. The sequence continues at coordinate 4,160,866 of NW_025544774.1, forward strand.
TACAGTACCTCTGGATCGGCGATAAGCAACGAGACCAGCACGACCCTACATTAAACAAATGTCAGTTTCCATTGCTCCACGGGTGGTATGACGATAATAGTTGCAGTGGAAACGAACCAGAAAGGCGGCAGTAGCGACGCCAACGCCGACGGCCAGAACGGATGCCATATTTGCGGATAGAGGAGATCGGCCAGAGAACGGAGAGGGTGAAGATGAGTGCGGGACGGTGCGACAAAGCAGCGGTGGTGATAATTTTTCGCCGTTCGATGAAGTTCAGATGTTCGGAGAAGGAAGAGAAAAACTGCTGAACGCTAGTACTAATAAAGGCTAGTGTCATGAGATGTCACATGACCGACGGCCCAGCGAACAAAAAGTCGAAACTTGAAAAAGTCGAGAGAGTGGGAAAGCATGAGAGACCAAGGTCGACTCGTTTCAATCAAGGCTCGCTGTCTAAGGTCCTACTATCGCATTAGCAGCCATGAGGTATGCCTCCGCTTTATTAAGCTCTTTCTATGTAACACCGTGCAGCTTACCCTAACTACCGTGAAATCCAGAGTCGAGACCTGCCATTTCTGTTCCCAGCCATGCTATCCCAGCAAAGGCATAACATTTGTGCGCAATGACGCCCGTACATTTCGCTTCTGCCGCTCGAAATGTCACAAGAACTTCAAGATGAAGCGACAGCCCCGCAAGCTGAAATGGACCAAGACTCACCGTGCCCTCCACGGCAAGGAGATGATCGTCGATTCCTCGCTGCTCCTATCCCAATTCGCCAAGAGACGAAATGTCCCCGTGAAGTACGACCGTAATCTGGTTGCAGCCACGATCAGGGCTATGGAAAGAGTGGAGGAGATTAGACAGAGGCGCGAACGTGTATTTACCAAGAGAAGATTGGCTGGCAAGTTGGCGCGGGAGAAGCAGAGAGCAGAAGACAGGAGAGTGGTGGCCGAGGGGGAGCACCTTATCCGCAAGGAGCTCAAGGAAAGAGAGGAGGAAAACGTGCCGCTGGACACAAACAAGAATCTCAGCCAAGTTATGGGTACGGAAAGGCTACGGACGAAGAAGAAGACGAGACTTTTGGTGGATGGTGGCACGCAGGACGAGATGGAAATCGACTGAGGGAGGGGGGGACGTTTTCTCGATACCTTTATTTTCGCTTCGGATATTTTGTTTTGGCTTCTTCATGTTACAGCGGGGTAATATATCGGCGTTGGGATTCTTATCTTCTCATGTGTTTCCTTTGTTAAGACTAAAAAGAGTGGGTTTTCATTTTTGGATTGATTTACTTTTTCGCCTCATCTGCAGTCCCACCGCTCTTGGATGTCCTTTTACAGACTACGGTATTGCTTCCTCTCAGAATATGATGATATCTTGGAATCCATACAAGCGTTACATTGGCCCCTTCCACGTACACAGGATTTACTCTTCCCCAATCTCCTGCAGTATGGCCTTTCGTTCTACATAGCCGTTGATACCGAAGCCGCCATGGTCTGAGATTTGTTTGTTTAAGCCATGCAGGTAAGAAATACCCCGCGTCCAGTGTATGTATGGTGTGATATGCATATACACCTCCTTCTGCCTCAAGGGAATATCCGGCGAAAAATGGCATCTCGCTGCTTGTGAGGTAGGCACGATCCACGGTTGACTGACTCTATTGGTTTGTTTATTTATTCACGACGCGCCGCGTGAATAGCAGAACGTCTTCCTCTTCACGCTTCTCTCAACAACACAACACAACTACAACACAACTTACACCAACACAACTCAAACTCAACACACAATAGGCACTGCTTTATCTGCTTCTCGAGTATCTCATTTTCTTTATCTCTCTTCATCTGGCACACTCATCATCAATCAATACACGCAATACAACTACCATCACCATCAAATTTTCTATCAAACAAATCATACAAAGAGCTTCAAAGAGCTTCAAAGCTCCTCAAACCGGAAGCTTTAACCTCGATACTAAAATCAATTATAAACCAAACAAAGTAAGTTGATAGTACGGCTCTTTGTTCTTGGTCAGATTCATAATGGTTACATGCTCACCTCCACTCAGTATCCAACAGCAGCATGCTTCTGTTTCCGTTCTTGGGGCTTGTTGTGTCCCTGACCCTCTGGGGCACGTTCTACCCTGTGCCATTTACCGATGTCCGCCCTCACGGGCCCTTCATGGGCAGAATTACAGGGGCAATTAAGGCCTCATTTTTATTGACGGGCACTTATGAGTTCATTTTAACCGCTGGTTCGAAGGCCACCGGCGCTCTCCAACATGAGTCGTTCTCCAGTTCCACAGGGGCCCCCGGATTCCCTATTGACACATATCTTGATGATATGTCTTGCAACAGCAGCTCCTGGGCATTCACCACGGCAACACTCTCCAATCCATGTCTCTCGCGAGATATGTATTCCAGCAATTCCTCAGAAATCGCTTTGGTCACTGAGCCTCTGGAAACTCCTCATGTTGCTACCAGCGGCATCGAGAAGGCCCACACTACGCAATCAGCCCAGTCATCCACTTTTCTACTGGAGCTGGCTCTCGGGTCCCTGGTAACTGTCCTTGTCTGTTGGCTGAGTCTTAGACTCATGAATAATGCTTACACACTGAAGGATTTGGCCCTCTCCTTGGGTAGACTTTTCGTGCCTTCACCCGAGGTGGCCAACCACCTCGTTATGACATCTGGCCTGACTGTTACGGTCAACTCGAGCAATGATGTGGTCTTATTGCCCACACCGGAAGCTTGTGGGTCCGTAATGGCCATGGCCGAGTCAGCTTTGGGCATGGGGCAATCGGGTGTGAACCCCATCTACTCCATGGAGAATAGGTCTTTCTTCACCGGCTCTGTTGCGACGTGTGACGCTTGGCTGTCAATCCCTGCATTGGTTACAGGCTCACAACTGGTGGACTTCCATCCGGTTGTCGACGCGGTAATCAATCGCTTGGAGCGACTACAGGTCGGAGCGCCCGTTAACTGGTCGGATTGCATGGCCGCAGACTCTGATGCCACACCCGTGGGAAAAGTCAACAACGAACCCGGTTCAACTTCCGAGTCGTCTGTCACATTCGCTCCTGTCCGTATGCCCCAGCTGACGGCGCTTGTGCTCCGTCGGTTTGAAAACATCTCGCACTTCGTGCTCCTGCGGCTCGTGTTCGTTATCGTCGCGGCCGTAGGTGATGGGCAAACGGTCGCGGAAAATACTAGCAGCCCCGACAAGGAAGAAGGACCCCCGCAGCGCCCAAAGAAGAACAGGATGGGCCAGAGGCAGCGACGTCGAATTTACCAGCGCGAGATGCGTAAGCAGCAGGCGGAACTGATAGAGCGCCTGGATGCGGGAACTGATGATGGATCCAATCCATCACCGCAAACCCCTCCAGGTCCTGTACCAGCCTCGTCTGCTGGCCATGTCGTGCCGTTAACAGTTGCGCCGATGGTTCCAAGTCGGCCTGCCATGCCTGTGAATCCGCAGGGCCAGGGGAATGGGTTCCGCCCGCCTCATCCACATCCGCCTCCCCCCCATTGGCAATTCCCAGTAGTTGCTCGACAGCCGCCCTTCCCAGGGCAGGGAGGTCCGGTGACACCGTACCCTTGGCAGTACCAGCAGTACGGCTATCCCCACGCGTTCAACTTTCGTTAGTTCGCTAGATACTGGTTGAGGACAAAAGAATCTGCTCCACCCCACTTGATGGAGTTTTTCCTCCGGCCTTTCGTCAGATTGGTTCGGTGTAGGTGAACGAAGTCAGGCGGGAGAGCGATCTTTTTGACTCTTTAACCAGTCTGGTGAAAATTCGGAAATGGACACGTCGATGAGAAATCGAGGGATACGGCTGTGTGGGACCCCGAGACGGTTGGCACGGGGTGTCGGATTTGAGAAGATTAAGCATAAAAGAAGGAGGGTCAAGGTTAGTATATCATTTTCCAAATCATACCCGGAAACTCATCTCCTAATACGTTCATAGATTGCTTTTTCGGGGGAGCGGTGGGCTATGATCCATCCGCAGGACCTCGCGCCCCCTTGGATCTCGGGAAAATAAATCCACGCCACTTCCATAGTGGGATGAATCCGCAACTATGACAATCCCCGACAACATCCCGCCCAGTCCACAACCTTGTTCGGATTCAATCACTCTTCTATTTGAATCTCCACTTCTCCTCGAAATAAAACATCTGTGGCTACGGAAGTCAGTATCTCCAGCACGGAGAGCACAATATTGGAGATGAACGATTGAAGATGAACGATTGGAGATGAACAATTGGAGATGAACAATTCGAGATGAACGATTCCTTTTTGCATTGTATCGGGTGTATAGAATTGGAAACAAGTGATTGATTGAATGAGATACGATGAAGAGAAAGAATGATTCTTTCACTTATGATTGTTTCCGCTGTTTTGATCGGTTGATGTTTGAGGCTTTGTTTTTCTTCTGAATCTTTCTTCTTTTCAGTTTGTTGTCAGTCATTTCTACTTTTTATGCATTGGATACCCACTTTTGCATTTATTTTACTTTGTTCAGTGTATTTTTTATTTAATTCATGTATGTGCTTTCATAAAGCTTTTCAATACATAATGTATTTTCATCAAATCAATCTGTCTTTCTGAAATTGTATAGATTATGTCAAATCTACTTTTGCTTTCCTGATAGACTTGAAGATAAGAATAATACATATACTCTTATTAACTCACTACTCTTTTCTTACTATACCTTGTCTCTTATGTGAATAGTGTCAGAATAATTTCAAATAACTTACTCTAAATATAAAGAGTAATAATGAAGTAAAAGTAGAGATGATGTACATGCAATATATACTTATAAACAGTGAGATTATATACAGTGCTGATGTTATAACTTGTTTCTGAGAGTTAATAAATTTCAGACTCTCTTATCAGATAGTAGATAGTTATATCATGAATTTCAGTGATTTTCTATATTCTAAAATATATCTCTATTTCATACATATCTATTTTTTATAACTAGTGTGTAGTATATATTTTTATCTTTCTTTTCTCTTATTCTTTCAACATGTATGATTTTTTCTAATATTAAGTGACTTTCTCAGAGGTCTCTCATTTTTTATTATATATATATATATGATATTTTTGATCTTTCTCTGCTTATATAGTTGTTTTTAAGAAAAATTATTAAGTTTTAAAAAATATTCATTTCTTTTTTTCTCTTTTGATACTCTTTTCACTTGATCTCATCTGAAGAATGATATAGATATTATAGTATCATAGTAATAGTTTAGTATAGTTATAGTTATAGTTAATAGTTGTATGGTATGTTGTATGGTATGTTGTATAATATGTTGTTTATATATGTAAATTTAAAAAAGTAGGCACGAAAACCAATAGACAGTAACAAAAAAAAAAAAAAAAAAAAAAAAAAAAAAAAAAAAAAATTGAAGGTGTTTGAACAGCCATAAATATAATAATAATATAAGTAATAATGAAAAAAAGTGAAATGGGAAAAGGGGGGGTGGGTTGGGGAGAGGAGAGAGAGAGAGAGAGATAAGAAAAAGAAAGAAACTGAGAAGGCCCCTTTCCCACCTCGATTCCCATTCCCATTTTCCATTCCTCTTTGCTCATATTCCCATCCCTGCATTCCACTTCATATCATTCCGTTCCATTCTCACTCCTCACTCCTCCATCCGCCCAAAAACACCATCATCGTCATCATCCATCGGCACACCAGAACCCCCCCGATCCCGATCCCGATCCTGCGCAAAATCATCATCGTCATCATTATGATTGGTATTAGTCTTAGCCTTGGCTTTCAGCATCGCCTTGTTGCTGCTGCCACTGCGGCGTCGGCCCCGGCTATCCAGCAACGGCACGTCATCCATCTTCACGTCCCGCACGTCAGAGACGCGGTAGGATAGGGACGGGTGCAGGCTTAGCGGGTTGTAGATGGTGGGTATCGAGGAGGCTTCGTGCCTTGCGGCGCTGGCGAGCGCGTCGAAACTGCGCGTGTTGCTGTTGATGCTGTTGATGCTGTTGATGCTGTTGATGCTGTTGATGCTGTTGATGCTGTTGATGCTGTTGATGCTGCCGGTGTGGTTGGTGTTGCTGCTGTTATTATCACGGTTGTTGTTAGCGAGCCCCATCCCCCCTCCCATACCTACGCCCATGCTCTGGCTCCCCAGGAACCTCGCAGGCAACGGTGGGACAGGCGGGATATCCGGGGACATGGGCACGGGTCCGCTGCGGGGCGTGCCGAAATGGCACAGCTCAATGGCGGCCGCGAGTCCTGCTTCGTCGTCGTCTAGCAGGCCGCCGGTTTCCGCTGTGGAGGGTCGCGTGTCTGTGCTTGATTGGCGGAAATGGGAGCGGGAGGGGGAGAAGGTGGGTGCACTGCCGGTGAAGGAGCTGGAGGGCATGGATTGGAAGGAGCGGGAGAAGCTGTTTGCGCTGAAGCGGTGGTTGTGGCTGAGGCTGTGGTTGCGATTGTGAGGGCTGGAGTAGGTTCCTGGAGGTGGTGGTTTCGCTGGGGTAGTGGTGGAGAAGATGCCTTCTTCGCCGGCCGGGGGTGGGGTGGTTTCTGCTGAGCTGATGCCATCGCGGAGCTCTGAGATGCCGGATGCGGTCGGGGAGGCGGAGGAGCGGTCGGATTCTCCTGTGCGTTGTTGCTGGTCGAACGAAGACGCTGGGGTTTCAGGGTTCATGTTTACCAGGACGGTGGCAGCTTCGAGGAGCTGAACTTGCTGGTGTTTCGAGATGAGGAGCTTGGATGTGTAGGCCCATGCTGGGTCGTGTTCCCACCTGTTCGTCAATGGTTAATCGGGCGTGCACAAAAGAGAAAAAAAAAAAAAAAAAAAAAAAAAAAAAATCCCCCGATAACTTTTGAATCAATGGGTGATGTAAAACAACTCAAATAAATGGAAGGCGAGGGAAGAAAGGGCAAGAAAAGAATAAAGAAATGAGGAAAATATCGGGAAGATACAAGGTTCCATGGTCTTTTCTCAGAGGTTGTAGGGTAAAATGACATGCATGCAGCATGAGGCACAGCCCAATCGCTTGAACTTCGCGGGAAAAGGGAAGAGTAGATAACCTGAAACCGCGCAGAACATCCAATGGAGAGTATATGGATACGTACATATGCTTCGTCAAGCAGCTGCTATGTTTATATCCCTTCCCACACCGTTCACATCTCAGCTCGTTCATGACTCGTTTGCCTTCTCCGCGGACGAGGTGAGCACCCTCACTTGCTCGACGACTCCGTTGCTTCGTACCAATGGGTTTCCCCGTACTGCTGTTCATTGCACTAGCACCGCTACCGCCAAGGGGGGAGACATCTTCCACCGCGGTATTCTCGTCAATGGAATTGGGCGAATTCTTGCGTCCCGGGGTGCAGTTCTGGGCAGCGTTCCGGGCGAGGTAAGAGCCAAAGCCCGACGCGGTACCTATGGAGGTGGATTCGATGGCCCTTCGAGTGCTCAGGCCTCGGCGGTGGTGATGGTGGTGGTGGTGGGAGGAGGTGGAAGTGGACAAGGCCGCGGCGCTGGGGGATTCGCCCATGGCGACGGCGACGGCGGCAGCGGTAGCGGCATTGCTGGCGGCGGTGGAGTTCATGCTTTTTCGGCGGGTGACACGGTGATTGATGTTGATGGCGCCGAGGGAGACGGAGTGGGAATGGTGACGGCCATTGGATTGGCGGAGAGGAGGAGTGGTATGGCTAATGGGCCGTGAGGGGGTGGAAGAGAGGGATTCCTAAAGATGGTGGGGGAAGGAGGGGAGAGGAGGTACAGTTAGTTATTCTGTTCCACGAGGAATTGGACTGAGGGTCCGTTACGATGAGATTCAGACTGAGGATTCAGGACTCACCTTGAAAGAAGTCATTTTTGGGGAAAGATGAGGATTGGCCGAGGGGGACTCTTCCACAGCAAGTCTCAGAGGGAGAGCTTGTCGTGAAAGAGCGTAGGGTGAGGAGTCAAACTTTGGAGGAAAATGAAAAGAAAGATGCAAACAAAGCGGAAGAGCAACAAGAAGAAGGAGAAGCAGAAGAAGGAGGAGAACAGTCGTGGAAGAAGTAGAAACGAGGCGAGAAAGGGGAGAGAATTGGCAGCAAACACGGCAGTAATTGAGTGTGGAGGATCAGCCCCGGCGGCAGCAGAGAGAGGTGGAGTTAGATAGAGCAACGATCAGGCTAGACGGAGGCCAGCAAGAAGAATAGTAAAAGAAGAGAGCGATAGACGAGAAGAACCAAGGAGAGCAGAGGGAGGAAGAAGCAGAGGGAGGATAGGAAGATCGATAGAGTTGAGGTTGGAGAAAAAGAGTAAAAAAATATATTCGTGGAAGAATATAAGAAACAAAAGTCAAGGAAGCAGAAGGTTTTGGAGCAGGTTTGAGCATGACCAAAAAAAATAAAAATAAAAATAAAAAATAAAAAATAAAAAAAAGATAAAAAAAAGATAAAAAAAAGATTAAAAAAAAAAAAGATAAATCCAAAGCAAGGGAAAAAAGAAGCTGGAGGGAATGATATCAAGAGAGAGCAAAGCAAGTTGAGTAGAGATCACTTTTACAAAGAATATTATATATTTGATATTCTTAGTATTTCTATTATTATAATAAAATAGTTAACTAATGATAACTATGATTGATTTATTTGCCAGCAATAATAATTAATATATTCCACCTCTTTCTTTCTTTCTAACAGGTCTGATTATCCATCTATAGTAGTAGTTCTTTATTAACCTCTTAGGTATACAGACTGTTGTAACTCTCTATCCATTCTCTCTTCCTTTTCTTGCCCTGAAATTCCGACCAAAAATTTATTATTATTATTATTATTATTATTATTATTATTATTATTATTCTGTTTGTGCGCCGCAGGAACTTACTTACGCAGTATTTATTAGAGCCAACAAGTAAAAACCAGCATCGCCAGCAAATAACTAGCCAAGCCAACAGCCAAAAAAATAAAAATAAAAATAAATAAAAATAAATAAAAATAAAATAAAAATAAAATAAAAAATAAAATAAAATAGGCACCGCAGCAGCAGCCGGGCCACGGGTGGCTCAACCAACCAACTGGCTGGTTCATGTTGCTCTACTAAGTTACTGCGTAAGCTCCAGACTCCAGAACTAGTAACTAGGCCTTATTCTATCCCTCTCTCTCTCTCTCTCTCTCTCTTCTCTCCTCCGTATTAAGATTATTATTAGTCTGGTCTGGTCTGGTCTGGTCTGGCGCGAGAGAGATGCGGGGGTGGTGGACTCTTGGACTCTCTTTTCTGGCCCCTTTGGCTGCGGGTAAATCATCAGGCCCTATTTGTAAAGGTCTTTTTTTTTTTTTTTTTTTTTTTTTTTTTTTTTTTTTTTTTTAGTTTTTTGTTGTTGCTTTTTTTCCATGCCTTTTTTTCTTGCCGATTCAGCTGTAGTAGTAGTAGTAGTAGTAGTAGTAGTAGTAGTAGTAGTAGTAGTAGATTCTTATATAGAATATCCCTCCCACGATGTTCGTGATCTTGCCAGCCAGCGCTCAGCAATCGAGAGCGAGCGGGTTCCTGACTAGGGCCGAGTCCAGCAGCAGGGATTTTGTTGGCAGCGACCAGAATAGAGAGGGGGATGATTGAAATAAAAATAATAATAATAATAATAATAATATAGAAATATCGATATGTATCTAGTAGATTGACAGCTGTCAGAGGCCGATGCATGCATAGATTAGAATAACATTGTTATTGTATTATCATTTATTACTTCCGTTTATTACTCCGTTAGTTAACTATAATAACTATATTTGAGAGGCAAAAAAAAAAAAAAAAAAAAAACAAAAAAGATCGCGAGTACCTGGCTGGTAGTTCACCAAAGCGCCCCACTCACTCAAACTGCCAACCTTCGCCACTTCCAGGTTGCCGGCCGAATTATTTATGATCAATAAATTATATTTAATTCTTGGTGCCTGTGAAGAGCAGAATATGACGATGGTTATTCCCGGACAGAGTGGAGTGTCTCTTTTTTTGTGTTCATATTCCTTACAATTGTAGCCATGGTTTCTTTTACCTTCCCTTCTATAGCACTATTTAGCACTATTAATTGAGAATGGAATAATAACTAATAGAGTAGATGGTTTATTTTTGAACTTTTTTTGTTTCAGTTTCATCATTCTATCTCATATGGAAAAAAATGTCGGTTTTCATCAGGATAGGATAGGCTATAATGTAAGTAGATAGCTTAAACCATCAAGGCAAAGGCAAAAAAACAAAGTCCAACCACCTAAGAAGGGCGGAATGCATGTATGTATTTCTCTCAGCAATAATATTCTTTCTTTCTTCTTCACCATTGTCCATACCATACCAGATCAGATCATTATTATTACGCTTACTATTGCTGGTTTAACTAACTCACAACCAACGAACCAACCCAGCGCAGCCAATCGCCTGTTCGGGCCAAAAACGGAGACTTTTTAAGTCTTAACTCCGTTCGTCGGACTAACTCTGTAACTACGCTGTAACGCAGCATACTACTCTACTACTATACTATAACTGCGTACATACTTATGAAGTTATGATAACGATACGTACTTCCATGCTCTCTCTGTCTTCAACGCTGTTCTATCTGAGCTGAGTGGCTGGCTTGCGATCCTCACTCTTCCTGGACGGCGGGCTTCAGACCCTGATCCAGTCAAGTGTAAGTTAAGTTATTCTATAAGGGATCTTCTATCTAATCCCGATGTCAGTGCAGTGCCAGTTCTTCTTCCCTCCAAGCCCGTTCGGGCGAATATTATGCTGCTACCTAGAATATCCTCTCCTCAACCTCCATTGAGTGGTCAACATTCGTCCAACACTCAATTCCCCTCCTCAATTGCTTCGAATATCCCAGGGTATGGTATATTCCAAAACATACGGCGGAATGGAGCCGTTCCCATCTGTAGAAGATGAAAATGGTCGCTCTCCTATCGCTGCTCAAGCATCAACACCCACCACGCCAACAACCAACATGGATCCCTCGACTCCAACCCAGCCTAACAGAACTGCCAACAACCCCCCCAATGCCTCCTCCTCGACCACTACTCGTCGCCTCCGCAGTGCCTCCCTGAAATTCCTCGAATCAAACCCTCCCTCGGGCATGTGGATGGCAACTGGGGATATCGCTTCTCGCGCTCCAACCCTCAACGAGATCCGCACAGGCTGCTTCAGCGCTGATGGCTGGACGGAGGAAGGCCAGTTGGAACGTAGAGGAAGCACGGCCCACGAGATCCAGCGTCGGAAATTGTCCAGAGCAAAAACCTTGGGCGCACGCATTGCTACATCTACGCAGTTGAATGCTTTCCAGGAGCACGAACATGAGGTGGAGCTCCAGCGGTGTTCTACAGATCCCCTATGGGGCAGCCGCAGCAATGATAATACGACGGCAAAAACGGAAACGAAGCAAAGGGATGAGGATATATCAGCCCCATCCGGCAGACAGCCACAGACAGTATCTGAAAAAAACGCCATAAATGCCAAATCCGCCCAGGCAGTAAAAACAACCTTGGCTGCTCCCATCCCCGATGAAACAGGCACATATCCCAACGGCTACCGCTTCCCGCCAAAACACACATGGACCCAGGCCACAATAATCGGCCTCAGGGGCTTTGCCCGCTTCGTAATCACCCCCTTCGGCTTTCTGGTGACGCTCTACGGCCTCAACATCGTAGCATGGGGCGCCATGATCTTCTTCCTGCTCCTCAACGTAGCGCCCGCCATGTGCAACCCAAGTTGCACCGCAGCGGAATCCGCCCGGCAAATCTGGATAGAAATCGACTCGCAGATCCTCAACGCGCTGTTCTGCGTCACGGGCTTCGGTCTCATCCCCTGGCGCTTCAGAGACTTCTATTACCTCCTCCAATGGCGAGTGATGCACAACCATGACGCCCTGCGCAAGCTCGCCGGTGTCCATCGGGGCTGGTTCAGACTGGCCGGCAGCGAGAAACTGCCTGGTGATCTCGGGCCGCCACCTGTTACATCCACCTCCCCGCCTTCCCCGCCGTCTTCTTCCACCAAGAACAAGAACGGAAACAACAATTACAACATGGCATACCCTTACACAGACGACGAAGAACTAACCCAGCTCCTCCTCCAAAACCCCTCCCTCCCGCTCCCGCCGACCTCCATCCCCCCAGCACCCCTAACAGGCGCCCGCGCCCCACCCACAAAACCCTTCCTCATGGACCTCCTCGTCTGGATGTACGTCATCAACACAGCCCTGCAAGCCGGCCTCGCGGGGATCATGTGGGGGCTGAACAGGTTCACGCGGCCCAGCTGGGCGGTAGGGTTTCTTATTGCTGCAGGCTGTGTTACCGGGATGGTTGCGGGTGGGATTGCGTTTTGGGAGGGGAGGAGGGTTAAGATGGTTGAGGGGGTTTCGGTTGAGGAGGAGGCGGAGGAGGATGAGGGCGGAGATGATGAAGAGGGGAGAGGAGGGGAAGGCGCAAGGGCGGAGGAAGGGTTGGGGTTGCACCTGGAGCTGACGCGGACGCGGACGCGGACGCGGACGAAATCTTGGAAGAGGGCGCAGTGGTATCGGCGGCTTTGAGAGGTATGGTTGGTTTTATTATCCGCCTCATAATTTCAACCGGCAAACTTCCCCTATTTCCCCGAGTTCCGTCATGGAGGGTGTTTTGGCGTTTTTCTCTGGTCATTTGAGCCTCTTTCCCGCCCCTTTTATACCATTTTCCATATACCTCGCCTGCGCAATGATATCCCTAGCCTGTATATGTTTCTTTTGTGTTCCTGTTGTTGAGATATTTTTTTTATACACAGAATTTCTTGCAGGTTCTCCGGTTAGACCTTATCTGTCCGTTTTCAGGTGTGAGCTTTTTGTGGTTATTTCTTCTACACTACACGTCCTTTGATTTTTATTTCTATACCCAGTGGGCAGAACAAACGGATTGCATTGAAAAAGAGGCAACCTATCCTGCTTTGGAACGCAGAATTCAAGAAATAAATAAATATTGGCCCTTCCCAAAAAAAATAAAAATAAAAATAAAAATAAAATCACAACAGCGAACTAAGCAACAACCCCTTAAAAAGCCAATTGCTCACTTACTGCGATCCAAACTTCTCCTTCAAAAACCCCTTAATAACGCCCGCCGTCTCCTCCGCCTTCTCATACATAATCCCCCAGTGCCCACCCACAATCACCGACCTCCACAACGGTCAAATCCAGCAGCAACCCCTCCCCTCCTACTTGGGCGCCTCTATAAACTCCGGCCTACACACTGCATTGCCAGGACACGCCACGAACAGCGTCAGCACCTTCATCACCAACGCCTCCTTCTCCAACGCCTGTTCCGCCTCAAAATATCAAAATATATACATTCTCCGTCATGGCCCTAAGCCACCCGCCTCCTTGTCCTCCGTCAACCCTCAACCTCAACCCTCCCCACGAACTCCTCGCGATACACACCCCCGTGCTTGGGCATACATACATATTCCCCCTCAGCTCCATTTGGCCCCCCCCCCCCGGCCCAAAACCTTCCTCCCCATCCACAACGTCCCGCGTAAACAGCCGAA
>NW_025544774.1:4174455-4267384 GCF_000003525.1 Blastomyces dermatitidis ER-3
CATTAACATCTTACTCTCCCTATCACTGTCCCCCTCACTAAGGCAACGGCTCAAAATACGAAGGATGTCAAAACATAGACTACCCAATACTTTTGCCTTATCCATGGCATCCCATTCATATTATTTAGGCCTGAGGCGCCCAGGTCGGTCGGGCGGGGTACGTACGCGACGTTCAGCATGCCCCGGGGCCGCGACGCGGCGGCGTGTGCCAGACAGAGGTGGAAGCGCGTGGGCCATGAAGGCGCCCCGGTCGTGGCCGATGGGGATGGCGGTGTCGATGTCTTCGGCGGCCATGGCTCTTGTGTTGTAGGCGGCTGGGTTGTGCGGGGCGGAGGTTGGGTGGGAGCCTAGGAGGGAGGGGATTGTGAGGGAGGGGATTGTGAGGGAGGGGATTGTGAGGGAGGGGATTGTGAGGGAGGGGATTGTGAGGGAGGAGGAGGAGGAGGGGGGGGGATGGGGTTTTGTTGTTGATGAGGGCGGTGGTGGGGTGGTGTTTGAGGGGAGATGTAGTAGGAGTATGTGAGGGAGCGGGAGGTTGTGATGGATTTTTGGATTAGGGGGTCCATTTTCGTTTCTGCATTTTGATCCTGGTTTTGTAGATCTGATCTGAACAGGGGCGAGGGTTTGGCGATAGGCGTATATTGCTTTGGGGAGGTTTTGTTGAATCGATGGAATTAACTAGTATATCTAAATGTATAGATATATTGCTGTAGAGAGCGGGAAATAGATAAACACTCTCCCTGGCGGGACTCTTTGCTGTATTTTACTTCTAACTTCTATCTGCGACGCTGTAAGAAGGGATGGGCGACTATATAGCGGGGTTATTATATATAGCCTTGGAGATCTCCATACTCGCATAGGATTAGCAAGGGAACTTCAAGTTAGCTCCCATTCTTCTTCTTATTATCCAATCGTTTGTTAACGATGTACAAACTACATACAGCACACCAGCCCTGCTCCGTTTACTATATATATATAATCCATACAATCCACCTCTCCAATCCACATTTCGCACCTGAAAACACTACAAATTTTCACACTGTAATAGCGACGCAAGCATTCAAGTCGAGTACTCAGGGCTGAGTGAGAGCGGGGGCTATTTATGGGAGTGTGTTGTTGAGTGCGTTGTGTGTGTCGATGAGTGGATGCCTACATAAAAAGAAGCCGGTTGAGTTCAATATATGTATTGTCATCCTTGCAACCGGAGATGGCGGGCGTATGTAATTTGGGGTCTTCATCCTCAAACAGTTTTTCTTCAGGCAACTTGACGATATTGGGGTTTCGAAAATCATTGCTTAGTTAACTGCTGGTGGCTCGTTTTGTCTCCTCCAGTTCTCTCCCCTCCTCCGCCTCCTCTCCTGATACCTGATATGGGCGGAAGATGTTTCGGTCTCACTTGTATTAAGTGACATAATATGTAAATTAATCATTATTGTTGTTTTTTTTGGACGATGTGGAAGGGGGTTTAATAATACCTGGCCACGGAGATACATTAAATATGTACTCCGTATATAAGTTACCTTCTTCAGCTTGCTGTTTGTATGTTTGCATGTCATAAGATAAACGTCATCGCATCAGATAAGGCTTCCTTCCCGTTCTCACCTCCTGAATTTTTTTTTTTTTTTTTCCCTTCCCCTGACTCCATACAACACACCACCCATTCCCTTTCTATATCCCCCTTCTTCTTTTCTTCTCCCTCTGGTGTACGAGCAATCATGTTACCCAACTAGAAGATTCTAGTGTCTCTCCACTGCAAATGTCCCCCGCACAAATATTACCTTTGAGAAAAAAACCAAAAACACCCCGCGATGCTCCCATCTCGCGTAAAACTTCTACACCACCACCACCACCACCATGATCATGATCATGAACCCCCCTCCCACCCCTCAACTACTACCCAGATCCCGTCCCCCCCATCCCCTTCCTCCACCTCCACCTCCACCGATGACGTCGAAGACCTTCTAACAAGCTTCCTCCCACACCTCTACCCGGACGAGGCGCCATCATGTCTAGGGGAACCCGGCCAGACCGTTCTATACACTTCAGGCGCATGGGGTGATCTGACGGTTATGGTTCCCGATTACCCCAAGATAGAAGGGGGTGGGAAGGAGGAAAAGCTTGACAAGGGAGCAGAAGGTGTTGAGGAGGGAAGGCGACTCTTCGCGCATTATTTGTGGGGTGGCAGCTTAGTTGTTGCTGAAGGGATTGAGCGCTCAGCGGAGGCTCTGGCTGGAGGAAATGGGGTGGGAGAAGAGGAGGGGAAGGAGAAAGATTTGATTTGGGATGTACGGGGTGAGAAGGTTTTGGAGCTTGGTGCAGGTAAGCTGCCTTTCTTGAGTTTTTGTAGTTTTTTTATTCCGTATCCCCTGGGTTCAGGGGTAAAGAAAGGGGAGGTTTTCGAGAGTCAAGAATGATTTTTTTCGAAACTTGTATTTTCTTCGCTTTCATCCGTTCTGCTGTTCTCAGTACTTCCAAGTTTATATATCTACTTATATATAAATTCAACTGCGTACAATTTTCTTCTCCTCTTTTAATCTGGTGCAAGAAACCAATATTGGAAAAGGAGAAGCAAAGTCCAGTCCTACACCTATATTCAAAATTTGCGTGCCCCTTTCGCTTTCCCCCCTTTGAATTATACCCGAATAAAACAACTATTTCCAAAGCCCCAACTGAAAAACCAACATACACCATGCAATACCAGGCGCGGCCCTCCCGTCACTCGTAAGCGCGCTCGCCGGTGCTGCCCAGGTTACGATAACAGACCATCCGTCCTCTCCTGCCCTGTACGGCGCCATCCAGGCAAACGTCACTAATAATATTCCCAAACATCTCCAGTCTAGAATATCCATACAGCCGCACGAATGGGGTGTGTTGGGTCTCGATGAAGCATCTTCCCAGGAAAACAAGGCACAAGCTCCCCAGAAACAGACCGCTTTGAAATTCACCGTGGAGAATCAAGCCTCATTTACCAGGATCATTGCGGCGGATTGTCTGTGGATGAGAGATCAACATGAGAATCTTGTACGGAGTTTATTGTGGTTTCTCGCACCACCAGCATCATCACCATCATCATCACCGTCGTCGTCGCCAGATGTAAATGGGGCCGTAGCTTGGGTAGTTGCGGGATTCCATACTGGAAGAGAGATTGTGGCATCATTCTTTGAGACGGCAGTGGCTATGGGTTTAGTTGTGGAGAAGATATGGGAACGAGACGTCAATGCGACGAGTGAGGAAGGGGAGGTTACGAGGGAGTGGATGTCTGTACGTCCGGAAGAGGGCCCGGAGAACAGAGCGAGATGGTGCGTTGTTGCGTTCTTGAGAAAGGGGTGAAATAGTAACCGTCATTTGGGATGTAGATTTTACATGTCTTTTTATATGTGATGGTTGTGATGAATTTTATACTAGGGCTCCAGAATAGCAGAGAGTTACAATTGAACCCCAGGCAAACTGGTCGTTTTCATGACGCTGATATCGAAAATGATTTTTTTATTATTCTATACTCTATTTTCATAACTCATCACCCCATCATAGCTTTTAACCCAGGACACCGCCCCCATTTTAGCTCCCACTCACCCTTCTAAAACAAATAGTACACACCCCCTGGCCCTCCTGCCCTCCAAACCGAAACTTCGGATAATCAACACGGTCCCATACCACCAGCCTACCCCCTTCCTCCGCTTCCCCTTCCCCCACCTCCCTCCTCGTAAACCACCTAATCAACTCCTCCTCCGTCCAATTACAGCTCGTAACAACCAGAAACCCGTCCTTGCGTACCAACCCCTTCACAATGCCAGGATACCGCTCACACACCCTCCTCTGCACCACGCGCGACCCCTTCATATCCACATTTTCCTCTCCTCCTGCTCCCCTGTCTGCTCCCCCTACCCTCGCTGCACCCCCGACATCCACCACAACCTCCTCCGCAGAAAGCGAAATGGCATCAAACGTCCCCTTATCTAGCACGATGTCAAACCCGCCCTGAGCAGCCGGGAACCAATCCAATTCCTCCACAGCTCGCTTGTCAAAGACATCCCACACCTCGAAGCGGATTGCCGGGGTACCACTAGTAGTAGTTCTAGCAGCAGTGTCCGCCCCACCGTCCCGCGTTGAGGAGGAGTCATGACGATGGTGATGCAACCGTCTCGCCAACTCGATGCTCTTGGGAGAATAGTCGACTCCGACCATCTGGCCCCCCGTGAAACCCCCCTCGTCGCGGAGGAGGGCAAGCATGCTGCCGTTCCCCGTTCCAAGGTCGAGGATGTTGGGTTGTGGTTGTGGTTGCGATTGCGATTGTGATTGCCGTTGTGTCTGTGTACTCGGAGTAGTGTTACAGGGTGCAAGCGGGAAGGATTCGGAGGTGAGGAATCTCATGACTTTTTCGGGCGAGTTGTGTTCTATGAACCAGGATGTGCCAGGGTCGTCGTCTTCGTCTCCGTCTTCATCGCCGTTGTACTCATCATCATCGGCACCTTTTTCGTCTTCCTCCTCGTTTCTATCATCGGCTTCACTCTCGTCTTTGGTACGACTTTGACCCTTGCGCGCCCGCGCCCGTTGCTTCGAAGATAGGTGAGATAGAGAGTTATCGTAGAATGATTCCCAGCTAGTTTCTCACATATTAAGGAAATTTTAGTCGGGGTCAGCTATTTTCTCCGTTGTATGAAAAATTTCTTTAGGATACCGGCATACGCTTTGGCGCGGGACAACGTTGATTGAGGGGTAAAAAATAAAAAACTTTGCTAGCCCACTTACTATTCCTTCGTGCCTAATTGGCTTGGCTCTAGGTGTGGTGGATGTCCATCTACACCTTCAGCATGAGTGAGAGTGGACATTGTGATAAATATTAGATATATATTGATTACCGCGTTTTGTCGAGAGTGACAAGCTTGCTTCTTCGGGAATTTAAAGACATCTCGTCATAATTTCACCCCGCCACTTGCCGGGATTGGAGCTAGCTTTTTCTGTGTTTAGCTTTCGGGGACATGCTGTCTTCTATAGCCTATAGGGCCGGGTCTTCGGGGCGCGGTTTAGTGGGGTTTAGTACGTTTCTTACTGAGTTCTTAGCTATCCCTTAGCTGGAGTCTAGGCTGGCTATCACCACCCTGTAGCTACTAGTTATAGGCTTTCATACCCCTCTCCACCCCATGAGAAGTCAGCCTGTCGCCAAGACATCTCTCCACGCGATGGCAGCCCAAATGGAATATAAATAATTTATACAGTACGGAGTACTCCGTACATAACTTCGATCCACTATTGAACCATCTGAGACTCTTCTGGTCATCTTCTTAATAAGTCTCCTTTTATAATGGAGCACACTGATCTATTTCCGTGGATGTCTACGAAATGCAATTAATTTCTCCGCGTACGACACCCGAACCCTGGTCATTGGGTGGAATGAATAGTACTCTGCCTCTAACGGGTTCATGATATGATATGCTCCTCCCCCGCTCGCAGGGGGAGTTAATGTTGGCGGGGTGCCGCTGGGTAGGATCATTGAGGAGCGGAAGGTAGTAGCTGCACCATCACCCGTAGCATTCGCGGTCGCGCAAGAAGAAGAAGAAGAAGAAGAAGAAGAAGAAAAGAAGAAGAGAAGAAAATATGGCGACGAAAGATGGCAGCATCATCGTCGTCCTCGCCACATATGCACCCTTACACCCACCCCGTCCAGCTCGAACGCCTAGCCAAGAGCGCGACGGTAGGACTATCGTGCGTGGGCAGCTGGGGGCTCCAACAGCTCTGGCGACATCTTCGTCGCCTTTAGCACGGCGGAGAAGGTCAGCCGTAATGAGCCGGAATTTATCGGGACGGTCAATGTGGAGCAGAAAGTGCGTGCCGTGCAGGATACGTACAATGCGCTGTTTGAAGCTGCGGCGGACGCGACGGAGGAGGCCATCTATAATGCCCTGGTGAGCTCGGAGGATATGGAAGGGCCTGGCGGATTGAAGGTTAAGGCGTTGTTGGATCATGAGGTGCTCAAGGAGGTTGTGGGGAAATACCTGTAGAGGATTGATTGGCTTAATTAATCCTTTGTGTAGAATTGTATTGCAGGGCATTCTACTTGCTTTTGTAGTCTCAGAGGTAGGTTTGTTTTGGTTCAGGTTCCACTCCCTCTTTTTCACTCCTTTCCCCTCATTATCATAGATCACCCAATTGCACAGAGCAATAAATTCATAAAAGAGGTACTCAAGTTGATTTCAAACCCTTGACTAATCTGTCATATTTCTTGGAAACTAGCTCTGAAACATGTTTAATTACATTTATTATTCTCATTCTTCACCAGTCCTGACATGAAAAAGAGGTTTGAAACATTCTCATATTCACTTCTCAAACACATGAAATATCAGAGTACACTCTCAATGAAACAAAGCATTTCCAAAAAGAAGTCATGCATTTGTGAAATGAACATGAGTCTTTCCAAGAAACATTCTTATATTCTCATTCTGAAACTTAGCTCTCTCTTTTATATTTAACATCTATTAAAGCTAAGCAGACTCTTCACATATTATTTTCTTTATTCTAATTAATACCTTGATTTTCATTTTGACAAAGAAACAAGATATCAAAAAGAAAACTATTGCACAACAAAATTCTTAGAAAGAAGACTTTGAGATGAAACATCAAACTCATAAATAGCAGTAAACTGACATTGAGTATAAAAAAAGAACAAAGCAAACACCAAAGCCTGCTGCTAGACACCCTTCAGAAAATGTAAAAATCAAAGAGAAGGTGGACTTTCTTTTTTTTTTTTATAAAAGACTATATAATATTAATACCTGTGCTATATCTCACTGACTTTAATCCCATTTTAAGTCATAATCATATCTCATTTCAGCTCAAAAGTGAGTGGTTCTTTTGTAAAAAAGAGAAAAAAGAGATTAAATCATTCATTTCATTTCATTTCATATCAACCAACAGCCAAAACAAGAGGGGAAGGTGAAAATAATAAGAACAAAAAGAAAAGGAAAAGAAAGAAAGGAAAAGAGAAGAGAAGAAAAGAAAAGAAAAGAAAAAGGAAAGAGCGATGCAAAGATAAAAGAGAGAAAAAAAACCTTCCCCCCCTTTTTCTTTACCTCCGCCAAAATTATATAATAATAATTTATGGATTTTCCCTTATAATGCACCATACAGCACACAAAAAAGAGAGAAAGGCCAAAAACGGAAAAATAAAATTAAAAAAAAGACCCAGATTATTGTGATCTCACCAAGAACGCCGTCCCTCGCTTTGCGGGCGTGTTTTCCAGCTGCCCAACAACAAATTATCACGGAAGAATTAAGAAAAAAGGGCAAACGAAAAGGAAGACGAGAAGGAAATAGAAATGAGAGGGCGTGGGGGAGGGGGGCGGGGGGCCGGTGGGGGGGGTTTCCCAGCTACTTTCTTTGCCCTCATCCCCCGAATATCTCAAATCTCTCATTACATCCTCTCCTCCCCTTTTTGTCGGCACCGCTCAACATGCAAACTGCAGCAATAATAAGAAAGTCAACAAAAGCTAAAGGAAAAACAAACAGAACAAAAAAAAAATGGTATCAAAGAAATTCATCAATATTTCTCATAATAACTGGTTCCCGCCGTTGTTGCGGTGGTGACCGCGGATCCGCAGCGTTTGGAGGTGGTGAGGGACAGGCGCGAACGACAGGGGACATAACCTCTATCGACACACGATTGCCACTGCCACTAGGATTGGAATCATTCTTGTTGGTACTGTCGAGACGACAGGCGAGATCACCCGCGGCGGTGCGGGTGTGGGAGAATGGGGTTGTCCAGAACTCAGCGGCGCGGGGTGAGAGTATGGATGGCGTTGCGGGAACGTCTTGCATGACAAGGTCCATTTGGTGGACGGAGGTTCGAGATAAGGTTCGGTGGGACGGGATGGAGTTGTCCTGACGAGGACGACGGAGGGAGTGGATTGTCTGGTACTGTTCGCGGAGAGGTAGGGGGCGTGGGGAGACGTTTCGACGCTGTTGGCTCGTAATTGCCGATGCGGATGATGTTGAGTTTGAAGATGATGTGTGTGAGCCTGTCCAGCTAAAGGGGTTGGTGAATGGGTATGTCGTTGAGTTTTTTGAATTGCTGACGACTGCGTCGAAGAGAGGGACTGGGGGTCGTGGGGGTTTTGAAATCAAAGAAGAATTCCCTTGAGCTTCTGGTTGGGTGGTAGATGCTTTCGCATCTAGGGATCCATCAAACCATTCAGCCGGAGGAGATCGGGAAGGGCCCCGTTGCTGAACCCGTGTCCGGAAATCAGTCAGTTGATAAATCAAACTCATATTCGGCCCAACCCAACAACTCCTACCCTTTACAATGCTGTACATCGCATTGAAGTCTTTATCGGGATTTTTAAACAGACCATATGCGATGACCAGCGACGCGGATCTGCTGACGCCAAGTTGGCAATGGATCAAGACTTTTTTCCCTTGCGAAATCCTGTTATCGATCACCTCGCAAAGAGGATATAAGTCGTCGAGAATTTCAGAGTTGTGATCCCATGGTACATGTATGTACTCTGGCTCAGATGGGCGACGCCTTGGGCTTGCCGGCGACTCCGTCCCTATGGGCTGATGTTCGAAAGCAGACTTGAAAGAAATTTCTGACAGGGCAGTATCAGGTTCCGCCACGGATTGTCGCTGCGCATCAGGTAATGTAGCCTTCCATACCGAGACGACAGTATCCTGTTTCAGTTCTGCGTTTGTGAACGGGTTTGTAACCTCCTTGGCGACATTTATAACGACATCAAATTTTGAAGCTTCCTCGCAGCTTGGCTCCAGGTAGAGGTAGAGGCCGGTGTCATATATTAAAATAGGTCCATCCGGATAACCCTTATCGCTACCCTTCTGCGATTCACGTGAAGCTAGGTTATCCTCTTCCTCAACAAGCTCATGCAAAGCTTCCCTACTGGAAAATATGTGTTGTGCAGAAGGGGATGGTCGATCCAGTGAAACGCGATCTTCCCAAGCGCCTGGCATGGGCCGTTTCGAAGACTGGAAAAATGAACCCGGAAGCGCAAGAGAAGGTTTACTTGGCGCTGTTGGAGAGAATATGGAGTTGAGTGACGGTGACGACTCGATATGTCGAAGGGTGGGTCGGGTATTTGGAGTAGGAGGAACAACCTCTGAAATATTAGAAGAAAAGGATCGGTCAAAGGAAGGTGTTTGTATCGTAAGATTTGGAGGTTTGCGACGTAAACACCTGGTACTAGATTGTATGGGAGATGCGGGCGCTGAGATATTAGGCGTGTTGTTTCTGATGGGGGCTGTAGCTATGGCTTGACGAGAGGACGCAGTCGGGGGTAATTTAAGCGATAAATTCTTCAAATTTCGAGCTCTGCGTGTTGGGGACTCCGGCTGAGGATGATGTTGAGTAGAGAAGGGTTGGTTCGGTCTGAAACACGACTCAGCGCTTAACTGGGCAGCCAGTCGATCGCCATTCGTAATACGTGTCATGGGTTTAAGCGATGGAAGAGGCGTAACAGAGGAAGGGGACTCCGGTGAAGAGCTTGGAGAAGCGTCCTGGACGACAGGGGAATCAAAAGTGGAGATAGTAGTGGTGGGGGAAGAGTCTGTCGATCCGGATGCAATGGACAGGTTTTCGCGTGGTAGATATTGGTAGGGTATCTGGGGAGGATTAAGTGCTGTTGAGCCAGCGGTCCGTGGACGGCTTAGACCATACCCTACCGCTGTAGCCTTGACGGGGGCAGTGGAAGTGGCTGAGGCGGATGCAATTGACGGTGCCGTCGTTGAGCCGCCCGCATCCATGATTATCCTTGGTCCCAAGCGCTTCTTTTCTCTTCCCTCATTGTAATAATAACTCGACCCATCCGCAACAGCAGTTGCAGCAGCAATTGTAGACATGAAAGAGGGAAACGACGAAGAGAGCGAGGGAGAGGCTGGCTGGGCGGGTATGTCCGACCGCGAGAGAGAACTAGATCTGCGTTTCGTTGAACCAATCTGTGGGCAGTTGCTGTGCTCATTCAGCATCTCTAACGACATTGCCGTATTATGGATGCCGCATTGGACGTCCTGGAAATAAAGGGCTTTTGGACCTGCCACCTGCGCAAACGATCTTTTTAGGCATCTGTTAGCATTGACAGTCTTGGTATACTGAGTCCAAGATATCATGGCAGTTGAGTCGATGGGTTCGACAGCTGAGACCATCGCGGCAAGAAATAAGTTATGTTGGTAAAAGGAGAGGGGGAGGAATGAGGGATAAAAGAGACATGCAAAGTCACTTGAGGCCAGCATGACATGGTAAATGATACAACCCTTGATCACCACGGAAACCGTTTAAACAAAAGCGGGAGAATCAAGGTGAATCATGGCGCAGAGGGCGCCAAAGACAATAGGCGGGGGTAGGGCAACGCCAAAACATGCCACAAAACGACAATGGCAGAGAATAAGTATTGACCTTGACTTACGGTGGATATTCTTAGTATCTTAACAGAAACAAGGGCAAAAAGAAGGCCCAGCAAAACACTCTTGGCCCCAACAGCCAAGTCGCAATAAACTTATATCTCAGACCAGCAACGGTTCCAGATATGCCATTAGGTTATGCGTTATATTGGGCTGTCAATGCGTGGTACTTATCGTTAAAGTGTTTGCCCTTGGGTTTCTTCAATAACAATCGTATAATAAACGACTTTCCGGGAGGGCGCCCGCTTCGAAATGGAGGTGGATAGTCGGTCAAGGGCGAAACCCTTTGTTAGGGAAATTAGGGGACGTGGATCGGGAGGGTCGAATGGCTGGATAGATGGCTGAATGGCCGAATGGCCGGGGCTCGCGATGAGCCGTGGGACAAGTCGTTTCCACCCGGGAAAGACTCGAAAGTGCGTAAGTGAAATAGTGTAACCTCGTCAAGGTGGATGGGATGAAATGAAATGAAAGGAAAGTAGAAGAAGTGAAGAGAG
The DNA here is from genome assembly GCF_000003525.1 of Blastomyces dermatitidis ER-3. Taxonomy (NCBI): domain Eukaryota; kingdom Fungi; phylum Ascomycota; class Eurotiomycetes; order Onygenales; family Ajellomycetaceae; genus Blastomyces; species Blastomyces dermatitidis. The sequence goes on from NW_025544774.1 coordinate 4,185,351, forward strand.
TAGCAGCAGAGAATGGGCAGTGGAGTGCCGACAGGAGAGACACCAGACAATCTGGAATCAGGAGAGGGGGATCAAAAGGGGTTGGCCAGTAAGCAAGTTTGCAAGCCTAGAGGAAGGGGGTATTTCTAGACTGGATGGATGCTTGGAACCAGAGTGTGCAGGAGTGGGATGGAGGGGGAAGGGCAATACAGGAGGCCAAACAGCCAGTGTCTGGGAGAAGAGGAGACGAGAAGAAGAGAAGAGAAAAGGAGTATAGAAGTTTGAAGGGGAGGAAGGAGGTGATAATGATGACGACGTTGTGGAGAGGAAGAGAGGAGAGGAGAGACGACGAAGAAGAAGAGGAGGAGGAGGAGGAGGAGGAGGAGGAGGAGGATAAGTTGAGGGAGACGAGAGATGGAGCAGAGCAAGCAGCCGCATCGGACGTTACAGAACACAAACAAACACGGATACCATACCATACAATAATACACGATATGACAAGACATGCGAGACGCGAGCCAGCCAGGATGAGCAGGCCAGGGTCTTAGCGCTAGGTCGCGCTGCAGGGAGCCAACCACAAGTCCACAGCCCGTTACGTTTGCTCTCTAGCCTCTGGGCGGGAGTTCCAGGGCCAAAGGAGGTCGAAGGGACAGCTGGACAAGGGTGCGGTCGGGTCGGTGGAGTACTCAAGGCCCGGATCTGGTATTGTCAGCTCGGCGTAAATTACAGCAGGGCTGCCCTAGCTATCTGGTGGTTGGGTGCAGCTATTTTAAGCCCATCCATCCTCCAGCTCCAGGGACAGGGCCAGCGTCAAAAGCTCGTCACCAGAACGAATTCTTCTCCTCCAGAATATGATTATTACTTACTACACGTTTACCCAGGGACCTGAGGCAGCAGAGACAGAGTCATGCTTATACAACAGAGATTCACTTGTCTAACGCCTGTTGCCGTTGACCATTCGTGCTGCTTCGCTGGACCTCGTCGGACACATTCCATTGGCCTGTCCTGTCGGCTGTAGCCGCCGGAACGATTCCTGCTGCGGCCAATCATCACTCACTATCCACCTGCCCCGAAAGCCATCCAACCACCCTTGGAAGCCTTGGCCTCGTTGATTGCAACCATAACTGCTCTATATTTAGCCATCCCAGCCTGCACGAGACTGGCATTAGTGGTTCAGGGATATATTTGGGTTTGGGTTATTTCATATCCCAGACTCCCCTCGCATCGCAACGTGTGCGTAACGACTCTTGCCGTCATCACAAAATTCTAGAAAACGCTTGCGCATGGAATGGGATGAGCACCCTTTGGGATCCGCGGTCACTACTAGTGCCCATTAAGCATAGAAAAGAGAAGAATGGAATGGAAAAAAAGAGAGAGGAAGAAAACCGATCTTTCCCTTTACCCTTCCTGTCCCCCCCACTCTTCAAGGACATATATGCTCTATTTGCATTGTCACTCAGATGAAAATTGATTGTGCGCCTCCTACACGAAACGACCAGCAGTGCTCTCATATTGTTTCCTTTCAAGCATTTCTAGCCTACCTGAGAGTCGGTTAACGTCCTGCGAAACGATTCGTAGGAGCTGCAACCCGAACAGCAAGCGTCTGTGATTGAGAGCTGAAGAGGGAATAATGGTTCAAAGCACGCAAGAAAACACGCTTAGCAAATGATTGTTGTGTTTCGGTTTCATGTTTCAGAAAAGCGTTAGGTGCGCTTCTGTATTTCTTTTCCCAACTAACTATTATTATTATTGTGCTCTGACCGTTTTCTCGGATCAGCCTTGCCACATTCCAGATTTGACCGCCGGTAAGGGAGGGTGAATGAAAACGGCCTTGAGAACGTGCACCCATCCACAAGGCATTTAAAACCGTGGGTTTTGTTTTCCTAACCAACCCCCCTTTCTTCTACGGAACATGAACAAAACGTCAATGAACATCACGTCAATATCAAAATCATATAATACCGAGATATGCTCACCTCCTTGTATAGACTAGACTGTACATGGTAGTTACGATGATGACGTTAAGCTGCTCCTTTACCTCCCAACTTTCCACGATTTTCTCTTCCGTTTCCCTGTTTGCTACGCTGATCATAATAAGAACCAGGAAGGGGCTGTTTGATCGACATGCGCATTATTGTTTCGGATCATGCCTCATTGCAATCTGATCTTTAGCTAATAATGGATAGCTCCCTGTCGTCCGGTACGGTCCAGGTTTCCCCAAAGCTCAAATGAGCCAAGCTGGATGGATACTCTACAAATTAACTTCGAATGTCACAAAATCCCTTCAGAATATTCTGAAGTATTATGAGATTGAGTTAATTGCGATCTCAGTCAACTGTTGGAAAAGCCCAGACCGACCGGGTTTATTGAATGAAGTTTTTCCTGGTTAAAGTCCTAGAAGCGCCGCAGTCATCAAATCGGTGTGTGCTGCTGACAAGAAGTGGGTGTTCAGATGGCCAGATTACGCGTGCACATTGCCAGAAGAAGGCATTTTGATCCCAGCATTCTCAATTACTGCTGGGTAAAGAATTGAGAGACTCGTGTTGAAACTGGAGCTTCATCAGTATTACCAAAAACATAACAGCACTGCTCAATGAAGACGAAAAGTAAGTATACTGAGGTGCTCTCTTTAATTGTTTTCTTCAGCATTTTATTGGGAACGCAAATTCTTATTTAAGGTAGTATTGACTAGCTTCAGCGGTTTAAAAACAAAACCGTATAACTCAATTAACTCTAATTAATCCTGTACCAGGGTCCTGAGTTGGTTACCCTCTGTCTCCTTCCCTCTTAATATTGCCTGGAAAGAAGCACGACATGAACTTCTAGCCGAAAATTATGTTAGCTGTGTCTCATATAGTGCCTGATCCATGTTTCAAGAGAGCTGAAAGGGGGGAAAACGGGAAAGCTTGGTCATTTGCCCGAAGGGCTAATGAGGAAGATTTTAGAGCCTGCGTGCATTGGCGGTTTATCTGCCATATTCTACATGTCCATATGTAGGAATGGAGAGAAACCATAGAATTCTGAAGGAAGGAATTGATATTCTTGGCTACATCTTCTCTCGTGTTGATATTCACTAAACATTACAGTAACTAGGTACTACAGAGATATAATTAGAAAATAATGAAAATAGTATTCATTACGATCCTCTTCTGCATACATCCGTATAGAAAACTGCGTGACGCAACAGGATAGCACAGTCTTCATCATTTCACCTCGAATTGTTTGTTTCCGGAATGCCCAGCTGCCTCTCAATTCAAAAGGTGGAGGAGTTCGCCCATCACCAGCCGCAAATATACATCTAGTAAACCCAATACACAAATTACAAGAGGGAGGTAAATACCAAAACAGCGCATTGACGTAATAATCCTAGAGGAAGGGGTGGGGAGGTCCAAAAATAGAATCAAGCCTCCCCCCCGCCTGCTGTTGCTGATTGGACTTTTGAAGGGATCATCAACGCCTCGCACATGACTTGGGAGAAACTTAGCCTGTTTGAGATCTGAAACACTCCAGGTTTCCTTGATTTGAAAATTTTTCTGATTCAAATAGTTAGGCGGAGAGAAAAAGCAAAAAGAAAAACCAAAAAAAAAGGCCACCTGGGATGTATTTATTAGTTTTGCTTTTTTTTTTTTTTTTTTTTTTTTTTTTTTTTTTTTTTTGGTTTTTTTTTTTTGAGTTAACAGATGTCTACCTGGGCTGACTCCCACAAATGAAGGAATAACTTAAAAAAAGAAAAAAAAATTGTTGAGTGGACACGTCTATTTTAAGAGCAATGTAATAAAACGCTCGTCCTCATTATACGGAGGATCCTCTCAAAAGTTTTTGATTAACGCTAAGAATTTAAGCTGTAATACTGTTACCATTCATTCTCAAGATCCTTGGGATTTAGGCTAGCTTTAGTTAAGCTATAGCTGGTTATTTAGGTGCCACAGGCATTTAACCTCCCCTAGAGCTCTGGTTAAGAAAGGGAATGAGATTACTTTATGCTGGTAACAAAGTTACACCTTAATAAAATTCTTACTGCTAATCAAAAATTTGAGAGGATGCTCCGTATCGTTGAAGCGGTCAAGTTCCCCAAATTCAGTCACAACTGAAACCAGACATTCTAATAACAACCAACTGCGACTCATGAAAAAGTTTGCCTCTTACAAACTTCCAGCTCTCAGGGCCCTGCTCAAACCAAATTTAAGATTCAAAACAAGTATCTTAAGTGAGGAGGAGATGAGATATTTAGAGATCTGATAAAATACGCTGCAATGCCGCAACAACGTTACGTGGTGGCTAATCCAGAGGCAAAAATAGAGCGTGGTTTCTTGTTGCTAGCTTGTAAGCTAAACAGTTTGGATGGGAGCGAAAAATAACATCAGCTTGTTCTATTTATTCTTCTTTCACTTGTCATTAGCGGTGCACGCGTATCTCTACAAGAACATACATTCTGATGCTGAGATTGCGCTTTCTAACTATAAACTACAACTTAATTTGTAAAAGTGAATCAGCGTTTATGTATCTTGCATCTCTGCTACTAATTAATTTAGGTATGATCCATACTCCATACTTTCCGAACTTAGAAGTAAGAGTAAGTGGGAGACAAAAAAAGAAAGTCGAAAGATTCTCAACTCTCGGTTGCTACAAGGATTTCAGATTCGGATAGCAAGAAGGGAGACAGGGAAGAGCCGTTCTCCAGTGCTCCTGACTGTTTCTTGAGTAGGTGAAAGGGGAAGAAGGGCTTGCGGTTGATTTCCTTCCTGTCCCACCTATATAGATGAATATTTACTGCAATTTGAAATTGGTGGACCGCATTTTATATTTCCCGTGTGATGCTCAAACCTAATTTCGTGAATTACTTGGGGAGACATGCTGCTTTTGCTTTTGCAGGACTGAGTGCTGGTCTGCTCACGGCGGAAAGATCTATATACATCTGAGTTTCAATCTAATTTGCCCGTACCCGGCAATATAAACTGCGATATAGTTCTGCAAAATTCAGGAAGTTAGTTTACACACGGATTCTCCCGTAATTTCCCTGACCCTTAAAATCCAATTCAATAAGCCATGATGTCATGACGCTGTCACTGTTCAGCCTTTTGGAGAGTAGAGTGGATCCCGCGGCTCATGAGAGCGGTAATTGGGCTTACTGCGATTATATGAAATTTAGCCGCTCGGTTAAATGATTAAGGTTCTATGGAACCTGCCAACTCAATTGGCATAAACATAGATCTCAAATTAACCTTAAAACTTCGTCACCTGTATACTCTTTTAGGGAGTTTGTTTAACACCGTTGCACCGACTTTGCCAGCTCTCTTACATCATCCACTAAACCAGCACATCTTGAAGATTTGGAGCAGAGCTTTAGAATCAAAGAACGCACGATACCACCGCTAAGAAATGTGCTTCTCAAAAGGAAAATCCATCCGAATAATACCACCATATCTAATCCGGATGAAGATGTGAGAGACTTACAGCATCGAACGACGGGAGGACGAGTGAGGGCGAGGAGTCCTTATGCAGAGCCAGATTATATTAGTTCTCACGGCAAAGGAGAACAATTGACCGAGAAGAACGTAACTAAGGGGAGTGAGTTTGTTTAAATATCGCTCGTAGTTGAAAAACTAACAGTGTGCTAAAGATGTTAATGCCCTTTCCTGGATCCGTGCATATGTTACTCTCTTAAATTTTACTTCAGTGAGGATACGGTGAATTTGACAGGGAGTAAAGAGTGGAGGTGAGCTATAGTTAGAAATAAAGAGGAGGACAGGTGGTAGAATAAATGAATGAATAAATTATGAGGTTCATTGTCCTTGGGTTCTGATGGAAAGGGGTAAAGTAGCAGGTATCATAATAGGAAACTGCTCTCAAAGTATCTTGCCACCTGACCAAAGGGTTTTCGTGCTCGAAGCAGATGAGGATACATTCATGGTGTATAAAGGACGTGCTTATATTCTCACTTTTGAAGGAGCTTCTAGTAAGTTTGGGCAGTTACCAAAATGGTGCCGCACATCAAGCATTTGCTGCAAAAAGAGAAGAACAGAAGGAACTGTGGTCAACAGCAATATATCAACTGCTGTAGAGGTTCAAGAACACACACGTTTAGCAACTGCGGTGGAAATTGGGCCTAGATGGCTGCCAAAGCCCCATGTGTAGAGCAGGAATGCTACAAAGCCCAAGATAGATGACATTGACCGTTAAGTGGCAAACCTATATGTCAATGGTTCGTGAACTTGTGAGTTGAAGTGGTTCAAGCACGCTTGAATGAAGACTCATGGACGCATACAAGGCAATTCTTTCAGAGCAGCAAGTATATTTTGAATGGCAATAACTTCGAGTCAACTGTAGATTATCCTATAAAAATAGAATGTGAGAATTTGTGAAAAATTGCTATTCAAGGTTTTAGATATCTGCCTTGAACCACTTAAGAGATACAGCACTTCGCTGTGTTGCTTTGTAAATAGTGTGCTTCATGGCCAATGATGTTGAAAAAGCGCCATCAGATTAAATATTAATTACACTTGGCTTATCAACAGTGGATTCCCTGTGCAGTCAGACACAGTTTATATCTGAGTGGCGAATAAGGTTCTCATTGGTAGGAGTTCAATAATATCAGCGTAGCAAGGGATGAGTGCTGAGCAGGCTCTGATTTATGCTTCTGGGTGGTATTCTGAAACTGGCACGCAGCCCTCTTTGATATAACCCAAGGGAACGTCTGGTGGCAGAAAGGACCACGGTTATACTGTTAAGGACACGTGGTTTTGGCCATTGGCATCCATACCTTCGGACGATTGGCAATGATATGGCTATGATGTGAGAGTTCATTCGAAGGCATTCGCAGAGGGAGGGGTATTGCGAAACAGAGCCAATCATAAGGTGCGAGAGAGAGGGAGAGAGGGGTGGGATGATGACGAGCTCGAAGCGGGACGGTTGTTTAATTCAAGTGCGTTCAACAGTAACTCTGAGATAACGTACTTCTAAATTTTTATGTAGTAGTTATTCATGCATTGTCCATCTATATCAGGGCGTGCGAGCAAGCAAGTCCTATATGTTTCCATTGCTCGTAACAAAATATATGTGCCGCATTCCCGTCGGCGCCGAAGAAGAGTATGTGCGATGAGCGTAAGTTCAAGAATTGAGATGTATGTACTTTGTTCAAGGAGGTTAGTTGTGTTGGAAACTGTGCAGCATGGCGTAAGTGGTGGGTGTTGACAACTGGCTGGCAAATCAGGCGAGTTACACTCGTACGAACCCCTCCAATTGTGCGAAAGTCATGGCGTATCAAATGTCAATCAGACCAGGACAACCCACAAGCAACTCGTCGGCTTTCTCCGTCACAAGCTTAGCTTTTTCTCCTTTTCCTTTTTTACGAAGGGGAAGAAAATATTTTCAGGAATAGGTATCGGTCAACAACAGAAGCGAAGGTTTAGTAAATGAAAGTGTGGAGGGGATGAGTAGGCAAGAAAAAGCCACTGTTTCCAAAGCCGCTGGCGGTTTCACTAGCATCTCAGTGGCTGGGGCGAAGGAGGACGATGTAGACTAGGCCGGGGGAGATCGACAGATAAAGAAATCCTCGCCTCTTGGGTTCGTCAAGTTTTCTCCCTCCCCGTGGTACAAAAATGTTCCTCAGCCTGGAGGGCTGGAACGACTGCTGTAACTACGGATTAGAAGCCGGCAGCGAACAAACCACAAGTGAAATTAATTAATTCAAGCCTAATCCGTAAAGAGAGAGTTTAGTGGGCACCTTGTTTAGGCGAGTAAGGTTGGCGCCTTTTTTTTTTTTATGAAATTGGTGCGCTCTATGCGAGGAAGCGAAAGAGGGGGTTTGAACAACTACCTAGGGCTTCATGCCGATGCCCGCAGTGTCCTACGACCAATTGGTATTTCAAAATTGGCGAATCCCATCATGGTTGACGTTTGAACATGTGGGACTGGCCCCGAGATGGGGCTAGCAAACGGCGGTCCTCCGAATCTAGGTCTGTAACCAGAATATCTTGCAATTTCTGGTGAGCAATATTCGAGCCTAGAGACGAAGGATAGTATATGTGGAAGGAAGATTGAGATTTGTACTCTTTGGAAGACATGCTTTTATGTTTTTATTCTGTTGAAACTCGAAGTCTTTGCTAAATTAACTTAGCGCTTAGGCCGAGCAGATTAATTAACTATGCTTTAGCCTGAAAGAGAGGAAAGGGAAAGGGGGGCCATTTTCTTTCTTTCAGGGGCTATATTTCGGGGATGAGACGAGAGGATGTAGTAGTTTAACCATCTAGAGGAGATTCTATCAGGACTGTACTCTGTATGGGGAATAGAGATGTAGATGTAAAACTGCCAACACTCCCCAGGCGCATTTCAGAATCGAGTCTACTTGAAACTGTTCCCACCATCAGCGTAACCAGCGTCGTCGTTGAGAATGAGACCGACAGACAGACAAGGCGATTGTCAGACCACGGGGCGCCACGCTATGAAATTGGTCATGGAGTTGATGAAATAATACCTCCAGGTTACAAAGTGCCCCATACCTCCAGCAGGACTAGAGGAAGTCCCCCTGGGTATCCATATCCATTGTCCGTGCCAGATGCCATCCATCCAATCCAATAATCCCCTTGTTGTGCCCAAATGCCCCGACTAAACAACAGCTCATCCGCTGCATTTTCAGTCATTTTTCGACTTCCCGCCCAGATCCAGGCGTGCGGAGTATTTCTGGCATTTTCATTTATAGTTCTGACCTACAGCGTAGTGATTTACTGTGTACTGTTCCTTGGAATACTCCTTGCTCTCCTGAATGTTCTCCCTCCAGCATCCCCATCCCCAACCCCCATCCCCAGCCGTGTGTCGTAGTCCGCTCCCGCCAGGCCAGGCCCACCCACGCAATGCGCCTGGAAGCTGTTTCTTCCAACTCCAACTCCACCTCGACACTTACTGTGACCGAGTCTGCTAACAGCAAACATGACAAAGAATGGATGCGCTCTCGCAGACTGACTGATCCTTTGACCAGCCAGCCTGCAGAGGCACCGCATGTAGACCGTCGTTCGTCGGATTCTACCACTCGCCTCTTGCAGACTCCGAAATCAACCGCCAACTTGGCTGTGTATACCGGCAGCAGCAGCAATTCCTGTCCCATCAGCTCTGCCAGTCTATCTGATCCTACGCTCGCCTGTTTTTCTCCGCGCAAAATAAATGCCCTGAAGCCTCCTCCTACACGGACCACGCCAACCAGCATCCCTACCCTACTGTTGCAGACACCCCGGACCCAGACAACTCGTGACTTGGATAAATTATCCCCATCATCTGCCAACAACATTTCCGCAATATCCTCCAGCGCCCCTACAACCGCCTCTTCTTCTACAACATCACACTCGCTAAAACCTCAACCCAACGTCGAGCCAAAATCCCCCCATCAGAAAAGGTCTCCCGCGTCTCGTAGTTCGTGCGGAATCGAAACGTCAACCGGCCCGCCGCCTGCGCTTTCCACACAACGCTCGTTGTCCTACGATAAATCCCGCCACAATACAAAATCAAAAACAACATCGACGTCAGCAACACCTTCTTCTTTCCACAGACCAAGATCTTTTGGGGGTACTGCAAGATCAAAAACCAAACTTCAACCTCCTCGTCCGGCATCTAGCATTGATGCAGTCTTGAAACCAGACACGTCCCCTGTGACAGCCGGTGAATTGCGACAGCGCGCGCCTCTACCAATTGGATCAAGCACAACTACGAAGCGGGAAAAAGCCAATATGACTCTCTCAGCCACGCGCCTGGGTGGAAGTTTTTTGGGTGGCAGCAGTCGTGAACGGGGCCATCAGAGCACAAGCAATGGGAATACGGACACAAGCAGCAAGGAGTCTCTTGCCGAGGATGGCAAGTCCAAAAATGAAGACATTTTCTTGAATATTGCGAAAGCAAATTCCATCCGCCGCAGTTCAACAACGAAGACTGAAAGGAAAAGGGTAAGCTCTGTGTTGCATTCACCAGAATTGTTTGTTATTGTGTTTCTCATTTCTCTAGACTTTATTTGCGCATTCTTGTCTGCTTTACGTCTCGTTTTTCTCTACATTTCTCTATACTTCCTCTACTCCTTTTGATATCGCCTATCTAGCTAACTGTCACAATTCCACAAGTCTAAATTTGGTCTCTCCGGCCTGTCTTCACGTACGAGTCAAGCCAATGAGGAGGTTCCTTCTCCCCAGACTCCCCGGTTCGACTCTGATCAGGTTACACCGTCACGCTCTCAGGACGACTCCCCTTCACTGGGACTTGGCTCTTCCTCACTTCGATCCCCTATCGCGTCTCAACATCCAGTGGATGAGAAAAGTCGACTTCGATACTTTGGTGTTAGCGCAAGATCATCTATTGGGCTTCCTCGGAGCAGACTCACTCGTACAAGCCAGGAACCGTCCCCCGAATCTTCTACGAATTACACTATTGAAAGACGGGGTTCCAATGCCCAGGAACAAATGCAAGGCCAGTCGCGCACATACAGACAATCTAATCTATCTACTATGCGAACCACCCAAAATTCCTCTACCGTGGACACAGTAGCCGAACGATCTAGGTTAGAAGCAGAAAGATCGAGGCTGGATGGCACAGAATCAACCCTATCTACAACTGCCCCGTCTACCGTCTGGGATGAGTTAGATGACTTGAAGTCTAGAATTCGTAAATTGGAGCTGACGGGGAAATTACCACCGTCATCTGCCGCTGCAATGTCTAGTGTTTCTGGTGAAAGGCCCCGCACTGCAACGACGACAGTGACCACACTCTCTTCTTCCCCAAAACATGGTCGAAAAACGACGTCTCCACCACCAGAACCGGAATCAGGCGCTGCAGCAGATCAAGTACACCCTTTACTTAACACAGCTTTAGCGAAAGCCAAACCCATACTGAATGCCGATGTGTATCGCGCGCTTGAAGCAACAGCAACAGACGCCTTAACATTGGCTACTATTCTCAGCTCCAACGCGCCACAGCACGGAAGTGGTATGTCCGTTGTTAATGGAGCGAGTGTTTCAGAGCGGCAGGTGCGACGAAAGGCGGACAGCTTGTGCCGGGGTTTAACGGAGTTGTGTTTGGTATTGTCAGATCAGCAGTGGGAATCTATGCTGAAAACAAGACCGGGTAGTCCAGAGGTGACATCTAGCCAGTACCGAAGGGATGGAATTGTAGATAGGGAGTCGATAACGCCGACTATCGCATATCGTCGAAGCGCCAGCCATGAGCCAGAGGACATTCACCGTGGTAATACTCCCACAATGCGACTGGCAGCGGGCAGTCGTTTGGAGACGCGGCGAGCAAGCATCCTTAGTCTGAGTACAGGACCTACATCCAGCCGAAACAACCAGGAACAAACAAACCAGCTTCCTCCATCCAGCCTTTCAACTCCTCCAAGCCGTCTCAATCGTTCTTCTATGACACTTCGTAGCCGAAGATTGCAAGGCGAAGAAGAACCTGACGACAAAGCGTCTGTTGTCTCCCGTCCTATTTCCCGAGCAATGACTGAGATCAACGCCGGGACAACTCGTTATTCACCTAGAGAACGACGCCATTCGCGCGAGTATACTTCCAATCATCCGCTCCCGGATCAACAGCACGTGTTACAGCAGCTATCCCCCCCACAACAGCATACCGATCAATCCCACTCAACCCCTCAAGCCCAGTCAAATATCCCAATGCGCAGGAATTATGGTACCCCAGGTACGAGCCTTCCAACAACCACGCACACGAATATCCAGCCTGGATTCCGAAGATACGGCGCAGCCTCTTTAAATACGGGTACCAAATCTGCGGAAGGCTCACCGAAAGACCCTAATTCCGCAGGGACCGGCTTGGGCTCTAAATATACCGGTTTACTCCAGTTACGGCCTAGAACAAATAGTACAGGAATGCGGAGAATAAGCATTAGACACCGTCCGTTCGCCTCGACTGATGGTGATAATGAACTTGATTGATAAGACCACCTGATTATTGAATTTTGCGAATTAACTGGCGTTTGACATTTCATCCTTTTGATTTTAATTCTCCGCATCGTTTATCGGAGTACATGGAACATTTTGCTACATGCGTGCATCCCTCTCTAACTTGCTCAGAAGTCAGTTTTGCTTGTTTTCTAACCCCTCTTTTTTTTTCTCATCCATGCATACTATTAAACGATCATGATTTTTGCCTGTCTGAATTCTATTTCAATCCTTTCTTTCGTCTCATCGCTTGTTCCTGTTGATGGGTCATCGCTGGAACGAAGAACCTTTTTCAGGCTTGGTAATGACGCAATTAAATGAAGCCTTAGGCCCCAGCTCCCTCATCCATTTCCCTTTTTCTTTTGATGGTATCCTGAACGAGGGATGCCAAACAACCGAACATGCGCTTATATTCAAGATACATTGCTTCCCGTCTCATAGAGATCTATAGAGATTGTACTGTTTGTCCCTTTTATTCCACCAACGACACACCCTTGAGATATTCATTTTGTCCGTTTCTCAGGTGATTTTGGTTTCTTCCTTTTCAAATTTTAGTTACCTATTTCAGATCTACCCCTGTTTCTCACTTGTATTTTTTTCTTACACACATAGCTCTACATTTTTTTATGACTTCTTGTATTTAGTCATTTTTCTTGTATTGACACTGGATTTCCTTTCTCCCTGTAGGACAGACCACCCTGGCTCAAAGCCAGTTGCGGCGGGGAATTTCGTCCAATGTATGTACAGGTTCTTTTTGAAGAGATACAGCCTGCTGTTGAGTTTTACTGTTTACAATGATATTCCATTTGGCGCTGTTTACTATCAACCGACTTAGTCTGAGCCTGGCTTTAATCGTTGCTTCAAACCAGATCACACTGTCCGATCTTTCCTCGTCTAAGCAACCAGCAGCTCCTCTCCATACTGGTCTAGAAAGGCCCCCACGCATTTGATAAACCTGTCAACATCACCCTCTGTCGTCTCTAACGTCAAAGCCATGTAGCCCCTCATAGCAAGATAAACATTCTGGTCCAGCATATGGTGATAAAACAGCGCCTGCCACGCTTCTGCAGCATCTCCAGTAAACCGTACGGTTATCAGGCTCCCATACCCACTTATAAACATTCGTGGAAGGGTCTTGGTCTCCTCCTCCCGCTTCTCTCGATGAAACGTATCGACCTCCACAAACCCAAACCCTCCACTTAACTCACCACCCGTCCTTACATGTTCACCGATAATTCCCCGATCAGCAAGCATACTCCAAACTCCGCCTCTCAATCTATCCCCCAAAGCATTAAGCGCCTCAACTCTCTCCCTCGTATATATGCCCAGGCCTTCGAATCCGGCCACCATCGTCAATATGTTATTATTAAAAGTCCCGGCATGGCTCAATCTCCCTTTCCCTCTCCCCTTCCCCTCCCCCGGACCTGCAGGTAAATACAACTCCATAATCTCCCTCCTGGCCCCGAATGCCCCGAAACTCATCCCACCACCAACCCATTTCCCCAACGTCATAATATCAGGGTTGATACCCAAATACCTCACACATAATCCCGCAGGTCCCAGTCGGGACGTCATCACTTCATCAGCGATGAGGAGCGCGCAATGCTCGTCCGCAACCTGCCGTAGGAAGCTAGCGAATTCCTTCGTGGCGGTCCGACAGCCGCCGGCGCCTTGCATGGGTTCGAAGAGGATTGCAGCAAGGCTATTGCTTGGATCGAGGGAATCGATAATTGCCCTCGTCTCCGCGATGTTATTGTATGGCGCCATGACGAAGTCGTGTGGGAGATTCGTGGCTGCGGGGCCTGCGGTGCCGCCGCTGCTCATCACTCCGCTGCCTTGATCGCCATTTCCGCCGACAAGGCTCATCGGAAACGTAAGTGTTGCGCCATGGTATGCGTTGCTGAAGACGAGGATTTTATTCTTCGTGCTACTCGTCCTCGTGCCATCGTTCCCGTTGTCACTACTATTAACAAACGCCAAAGCCGTCGCAATCGCCATTGTATTCGCCTCCGTCCCCGAATTCGTAAATCGCACCATCTCCACCCCAGCCTCCTTGAAGCGGTCACACACACGCGCCGCAAAAGCACACTCATGCACGCTGATGCCGCCGAAATTCCATCCACCTGTCATGGCGGTGGATATAGCATTGGCTATACGCGCGTTGGAGTGGCCGAATAGGCCAGCGCTATATTCTCCGAGAAAATCAGTATATGTGTGTCCGTCTAGGGAGGTGAGGGTGCCAGTTTTGCCAGAGGCGATGGTGAGGGGGAATGGGGTAGAGAAAATTGAGGAGCGGGTGTTTCCGCCAGGCAGGTGTTTGAGGGCTTCCTGGTGGGCGGCGTAGGATCTGGGGTTGCGGGTTTTGTAGCGGCTATGGGAGGCGTGGAGGCGGGTGGTTAGTGGGGATATCATTGTTGTTTTAGGATTTTCTTTCTCTTTTCTGCTGTGTGATATTTTGCCCGGGCGCCCCCGGGGGGGGTTATTTATTTTATTCCGGGTGCCTAGACCCGTTCCGTATTTGAAGTATGTAAGTTTCCTATAGTAGTGGTGGGGTGAAGATCAGAAGATTATCTATATAGATGTGTATCTCATGTTGTTCCAGCCGTAAAATGATAGTTCTAAAGGCATGGAAAAGCGACGGGAGAAGATCCAACGGGCGGGGAAGCTCCAGTGGTGCCGATCTTGGGCGCCAAGTCGAACAAGTGACAAAATATAACAGGCCATAAATTTATATATTTGTATAATGGAGAATAATTCCATTGCGGAACTCTCGGCCAAGATGAGAAAAGTGGAGGCAATCACTATGACCTCGGGTACTTGCCGTGAAGCGCTGTTCTGCGTTGGACATTTAGCGATCGTCCTGCCGCCAGTAGATATTACGACATTTTACGGCCGTTTTCCCACCCGCCTAAACAGAGCGCAGACTTCCACGGGATAACTTACGCTCTATAGCTCTGTTGGGAACACAAAGAGAAGAGAGCTTTTCCTGCCGCATTTCTCATGATATCAAATTCTGAGTAAACAGTCACCCATAGCAACCGGTTTGATATGTTGTTTGATATCTGAAACAACTTGCTCCTTTCCTAACTTATATTTTCCATTAGAATCGGTTCATAGTTTGTTCCCGTTCTCTGGGGGGTGTGCAGCACCAAGCCAAGTTTTGCCAATAACCTGCTCACTCATCTGGCCGCCTTTTAACATCCCATCGTCCATTGCGAGTAGATGAAAATTCAAAATACGAAATGCCACCTCATTTCGCCCAATGTATTCCCCAGGACTCTGGAATAGGCGTTCAAGCGCACGTCTGAACTTCACTTTGATCCACTGCGCCTAGCATCTTAGCTTGCTCGTCGCAGTACTGTGCCATCAAGGTGTCCTTTGCGGAGAGGCCAGGTGGACTGTGAGTTGTCCAATGTATATGAACAGAACGGAATTTCTAGAATATTAGAAAAGGATAGGAGGAGTCAGTAAGGTTTCTGATAGGATGGGTATTGGCTGATTGGGATAGGGAAGGTAAGGAAGAGGCGGCAACGGAGGTAGCAATTTCTCACAACTGTCATTGTCGAATGGTGGTTTGCCGATTTACTCCTAATAGCGACCATGTTGAAAAAGTCCTATAAAACAATTGTTAGCAAAATAAGGAAATAATAATAATAATTATAAAATTCTTGAGAAGGAAAATGGAGCATTAAAGGGACCACGCAGAAATATGCCGAGAGCTCCTGATGCCCGGCGCGGCTGCATGTATCACTGACCTGGCATTTTGTGTATGTTTTAAAATAGAACGTCTTTTTTAAGCCCATCTGCTCTTCATCGAGAGACCAGTTACTGTTAAGTAGCGAGTTCGTCTCGGTTGCTAATTGCTTCGTTTCATCAGGCAGGGTAGATGCGTATTTCGGCTGCATGGGCAGGCTGTCCAGGTTGGGGCTTGCCATCGTAAAATGCCGTGGCCGGGGCAAATAAACGTTGCTTGTACGAGAGTGAATATATACAGATCGAAGGATACAGGGTATCATGGCGCTGAAGACGACTGAAATGTTCGGCCTGGAGGGAGAGGAAAAGGGAATAAACAAACACTGGGATTGGGGATGATGCAATAATGAATAATAATCCGCCGTATCGATAGGAATGATTTTATTTAACGCTTGGTGGGCTTCCAACACCAACAAATATCCTCGATGGTCTAGTGGTCATGATTTCCGCTTGTCATTTACGTGCCGAGCGCGGGAGACCAGGGTTCGATTCCCTGTCGGGGAGTTTTTTTGAGAATTTCTTTTTCTTTTTTTTTTTTTCTTTTCTTTCCCAGTTGTTAACTTCTTATATAACCTGCATGTGAAGAGTGAATATTATTTTATTTTTAGTGCCATGCCCCTCATCTTATCTATTTTAGTCACAACCCCTCACTATTCAGTCTAAATACTTTATTGAAGTTTAATATTGCATGATTGAAGCCTAATCCTGTGTATGTGAAGGGGAAAAAAAGGAATATAAGAATGGCAGACTTGAATGCAAGGCCTTTTTCATGCAGAGAATGTTGAATAGTAGGGTGTGTAAGGTTGTGCGAGTCTCTTATAAGAGCTTGTATGAGGTTAAACATGCAAACTGAACACGCCCTGACTTCGTCTTTCTCATTATTGTTTCTTTTTGTTAGTTCGATGATTTTGGTGATCCCGGTCAACCCTCTCTTCCTGACCCGTTTGAGGACTAATTTCGTGCCATTGCAGATTATTATCGGCCATCGCCAAAAGTTTCTTCAATATCTGATTGACGAAAGCTCCCACGGGCCGCTAGCAACTGTTTCCCTCCCTGCCCATGGCTCTTCTTCAACCCATGCAGGTGTATATACGCCGCCCGAAAACAGATATTACAGGTGTCAACAGGTGTGAACAGGTGTGATGATGCAGTGGACTCCTCCGAAATGTTCACGTCAGACCCCCTAGCCCGAAGATCTCCGGCAATGCGCTCATCGGAGATGGGACATGTTTAGTGCAAGGACCTACTGTACCCCAGAGATAAGCCACCGAGCAATTCCCTGTTTCAGGCATTCTCGCTGATGTGTACTCTGTTTGGCGGCACACTTCGATGATTGAGATGGTGAGTCCTAGACTTTTCCCTATGAAAATGCATGAACCCACAGATGAAAGGAGGGCACACGATATTCCAGCCAGCCTCAACCCACAGAAAAATAGAAGAAATCTAATCCGTATGAGTTAGGCGACGGATATTTTAATATGATTACTTGAAGGAAACAATTTCTATTGCTCTAGGTTATGTGGCTTTGGGTCTCAAACTCTGAAAGACTAGCCTGCGACCCTGCTTGTTTCGATATGGAACGACACAACGTTCCAGGGCTCGAAACCTTAGAGTTTAGCTACATCTCGACGTGGTTGAAATGCAAGACCATAGTGCGATAGGGGGATCCAGGCTTGGTTGTTGACCGAGCTAACCCCATAAAGGCTCGACGAAATTTGTTGGCTGAACTCCATGGAAAGCGAGAAAATGGATAGAGGGGGCCAGATGGCAAAACATGCATGGGGACTGATAGCAAATCATGATTACCGAGTCAGCATATCTCCTGAGCTGTATATTACAGCAGGTATGCTAATAATCTTCCGAATCAGCCTATCCATTTCCGCTGGAGTACATCCAGATCCCAAATTTATATCGGAGGAATGGAAGCCGTCATCCTCTTAGAAGTAACACCGGGAATTTTTGACATATTCCAATTTCCATGCGACAAATTCTGGCCTTGAGAGTACGGTTGTCAATGGTAAACCGTGTTTTATTCTTGACTTGCTCATTTTATACCCGCCCAGAGTGTGATCGATATTGTGGCTCTGTCGTTTACCCCCTGGATCCCCTCGACTTCTGATTAATTGTGGGAGGTAATACCCCGGATTTGACCCATGTCGGTAAATTATACGATTATGTGACAGAATACCCACACTAGCTTTCTTTCAGATGGAGGCAATGATCATCTAAACAGCATGAATCTACTATTTACTGACACACTCAGGCTTAGTTTCCAATTTTGTGGAAGTGCTCTGTACCTCAAGGCCCAGCGGCACCTCTTAGGTTTATTGAAATTGAGGAATTATGCGACATCAATGCCCAGCAATGAATGTTAACTAGTGTCAGTGGGATCCTGGTCGAGAGTTTAGGAGAGTGTACACCAGCATGAATCACGGTCCCTCTATTACCAGGGAGTATTTTTAGGATACCCAGATCTTGATTCTTATTCGGCGGCGTTTTGCTGGCGAATAACGCAGCAGCCTCGGGTTCTACTGCCAGAAATAATTTTGATAAGACCGATGTTGGCCGGCGGAGACCGGCAATGCCAAAAGCACATGTTCAACTGCTTGTTTTTGTTATGGGGCCAGGCGGTTGTGTCCGAAGGAGCTTGATTGATTGATTGATTCCTTAAGTTAAAGTTTGCATCCCTGCGGGCGCTACGTCCGAAGGAGCTGTTATGCCCATATTTAAGTGGGCCTTGCCTTTCGACTTACACAGTACGGAGTACACAATAATTCACATTTGGAATGCAGGTGTGATTGCGCCAATTTAAATTCAACATTTGAAGGCGGCACAGCACTGGTTTAGTTGAAGACCCCCCGTACAGAGCAAAGTATGAGCTCTATAGCAGCAAACCAATCTTGCAATGCTTCCTTTCGAGAGTGGGCGCAAAATTTTTTCTCATGTGAAATTTTTCGCATGAATTTCCAGCCTACTTCTCCATGAATATCGATTACGCAGTATGTCTACGAGGGATATCCCTGTCTCAAGTGCAAGCCTCAGCCGCTAGTTACAACCTTCTTGAAAGCTTCTTTTACCGACGCTTGACCAAACACGCGCTTGTGGGGGAGTTAAGCCTTCATGCTGGGTTATCGCCCATCATAGAAGTCCCTCCGCCCAAATACGGCCCCCCTCCCTCCTAGAAATAAGCACGGGGAGGACGCTGATCCGGTCAAAGTAGCTAGTGGAGATGAGATGTTATAGCCTCTCGCCTATTCATTTAACTTACCCGCGTGAAATAGATTAGAAACGGAAGGATACCTCACCGTCTGACAGATGGTGCTTATAACTCCTGCGAGCTTCCCCTTTCTTGAAACATCTCCATCATCTTTCGAGTTATCCCAACAGTACCTCTTTTGAGCAGTGCTAATATGGAGGCAATAGACGCAACCACCCCAATGAAGCAGGTTTGCGATAACTGCCGCCGCCGCAAACTCAAATGCAATCGTTTATATCCATGCGATAGGTGTCAGAGTGCGCTTCTCCGTTGTGCTTATACAGACGTTCTACAACGGAAGGGACCGAAATTTCGCACTATTTACCCACGTTCTTCCGCTAGCTCTATTGGCGATCAATCACCCAGGTCATATTTTTTCCCTACACCACCTAACTCAGCTCTCTCAGGGGATTTTGACTGTAGTCTCACCCATCAATTTGCGCCGCCGTTCCTCTTACCCGGATCTATGATATCTACCGATGATTCTAGCTGGAATGATACCTCTAACCTACAACTGGCTCCTACTCGTTTATCCCCTCTGGTTATTCTTGCTCACGTGAACGTGTATCTAAAGTATCTATTCCCTATTATGCCTGTCATCGCGCCGGACCAGGTGCTTGCGGACAGCAGCGAGCCAGAATGTCTAAGCCCACAGCGATATGCCTTACTTGTCGCTCTATGTGCAGCAACGCATATCCAACTGAAACTCGACGGACCCGCGCTCCATGACCGGCCGGACGCAGGCATAACGACCGTGCACGACGGAACTCTCATATCAGGAGAGGGCCTGCTATCTGAAGCTCTACGAGCACGGTCAGATTATGACCTGATCGAGTCTCCAAGTATCGACAGTCTCCTCACATCATTCTACCTCTTAGCCTCCTACGGAAATTTGGATAAGCAAGACCATGCATGGTACTACCTTTGCCAAGCACTTTTCATGGCTCATACATTAGGGTTGCATCAAGAGTCATCCTACCGCGCATTTGACGCTATCGAAGCAGAAGAGAGACGGAGGGTATTCTGGTTGCTTTTCGTTACGGAAAGGTGACTTTGGGTGCAATATATAGCCATGCTTTTGAATGAGTCGCCCTAGCTAACACTTCAAGTCTACCAAGGCATATGCGCTTCAGCAAACCAAACCTGTTATTTTAAGAAATTCGATACGAAAACCGGAAATCTTCGGCGGGGATGATCCCATCCTTGCTTATGGGTTTTTGAACCTAATTAACCTCTTCGAGAAGTTTCCACCGGACCTATATGACTGGATTACTTTTCGACAAGGAGATGAGTTATCTGGGCAGGCGCTTGTTAACGTGATTCTGCGCGATTTGAGTTCCCCTATATCCCTAGAGGGGGTCTTGGAGACCCAACAAGTTGACATTCTCGTCACACAGCAGTGGCTCCGGACGGCAATGTGGAAGCTTCCAAACCCAATTGTCCCTGGGGAAATCACCTGCGATACAAGAGATCATTCCGCCACATGTCCCCATCAAGGCAGGAAAGTCGGCGATGGAGGTTGTGTATGCAGTGTCTCAAGCCGCGGTAGATTCCCACGGCATCGGAATGGTCCGTCACCTCCGTAAACTATTCCCGTACCTGCCTCTCTCCAGTTGCTAATTGTGCCATCCTTTCAGGAGCAAAAGCTCTTCGAATTTGGGCATTTGCGTTGCCGATGCTACACGCAGAATGCGACCTGCAACCGCTACACACGTAGCCGCGTCAATAGTTGATACAAAAGAGCTTCTTTGGGGGATTCTTATATCTCTATCAACGATTCGTGGCTCGCAGTCACATTTGTTCCCGATGCCTTTGGAACAATTCGGGGATATTGTGGGGGTTGAATCGCCAACCATAGCAAGCGCTCTATCACCCCCCTCACATGAAACAGGAGGTGCGAAGAATGATTGCTGCCAACTTGTTCCGACCGATCAATGGGATGAAAGTGAGCAGGGCCGTACACAAGGAGTCTCAAAAACCAAGGGGCAAACCCATCAACTGCACACTGAAACAGTGCGGAAAATGCGAAGTAGCTACACGAGTCTGATATGAAAAGGCAAGGCTACCAGCCATTAATGTTTACAATATATGAGAATAAATTAAGGGGCTTATGTATCGCTTAACTGGTGATCTCTCTGGACTGCAAAACTTCGACAACACGGAAGCATTCAATCCTAGGCCGGTACGCATGTTTCCATCATTTATGCTCTGTTCCTTACGAATATATGCGATTTATATTATACTTCGTTATGCAACTGGTGTCTTGGTTGAGGGCTGGAAATGGTACGTGCAGTACATTACATTACAAGCCTGGAGCCATTATTTTGCGGCAAGGGAACTGTAAGAAAAATGCTTGAATAGTAGCGGCTGACATTCCTCCTTATAGTACAAATCTGTAGACGTGAACCTATTGATACAGGTGCAAAATTCACAACAGACTTTTATGCATGCTTTTTCCCTTCTTTGAAATATAATAATAATCCCTAGCCTATAACTGGTCCTGGCAGGCATCTTGGACCGGTAGGGCTGGTATCGTACAGTACAGTACAGAGTACAGATGACGAAAATGAAGAAGCAAAACTGGTATTTTAAACCATCATATAAAAAAATAAAAAATAAAAACATAAATGAAAATCACTAGACAAGTGGAAACTATTAACAAAGAATATAATAAATAATTTTTAAAGGAAAGATTCTCATAATTAAAACCCCGTCACGCTTCTTCTTGGAAAGGATTCTTGTCTCTAGTCGGATGGCTAAAATTCCTACTATGTTGTAATGGATAACTGAAACTGCCTTCCCTGCTTGCTATGGCATCAGGCTTCTTGATAGTACCAGGGCCGCGGCTGAAATCATGTCTTCGCAGTGGAGACCGCGATCGCGGAGTTCGTGGAGTTCGAGGAGTTCGCGGAGTTTGCCGATCTTGAGCATAACTGAGTTGATCTGCCGTGCCGTTTTTGAGCAACCAGTAGTCACGAAGGCGGTCGAGGGCAGTTTTGAAATCATCGAGAATAACGGTATCGCAGAGACATTTAAAGACAAAGGACAACTATTTAGATGTGGTGCAATTAGCGATGATTTTTTTTTCTTTTTTCTTTTTCTTTTTTTTTTTTTTTTTTTTTTTTTTTTTTTTTTTCTTGCCTCCTTCTTAGAGTGTTAGGAGGGGGTTCAATCCGGGCTTCGCAGTAGATTTGTCCTAACCTTCCAAAACGGATTAACACCCGTGGGCAAGGATCCTTCAAAAACGTGAAGGACGGAGAGAAGGTCGACAATAAGAAATACGATTGAGAGACACATAGCCGCTAGCATTACGCCAAAACGAGGGCTGTTACGAACGAGCTCGACGTAGGTAAACGAATACTCAGACTTTATGACATAGAAGAGATTGCATGTAGTATATATCCACCAGGGATCACTGGAAACTGAGAGTCAGCCTATTCATTCTTCCAGCTCTTGCCACCAATCGTATATGCAGGTAGGGTGGAGGCGGGATATATATCTTAGCCAGATGCTCACCGGAAGAGAGTTTCAAAGGGTCTGGTTTTCAGGAATAAGTCATTAATGCGGTTGAAATACGTGAAGTTGGCGTATATTTCGAGGATCCAGTACGGTTGTACAAGGATGACCGTGCCGATGTAGAATCTGCTGACGTTCTTGCTGAGGAACGGCCTGTTTTTCATCCAGGAGATAACGTTGTGAAGACTCCACGACATATTGAGTCCAATTGCAGTAGTGGAGAGGTACCAGCCATATACCGGCTCATGCGCAAAGATCCATGTGCCATGCGCCATGCCGAGGATTAACTTTGGAAGACAATTTTGTTAATCATGATGAATTCCAAGAATGCGGGAAGTCTGCCATTGAAATGTACGTAACGTACCTCAGCTAGGATCAATTTATGTAGAAGGGCTTTACGGCGCATGTTTGCGATCGTGATAGCAGCCATAAACACCAGGGTTCCCACCATGAAGCCCTGTGCCCAACCTTCGAGGACCAAGGCATCTGGGTTATCGTCGGGGCGGCCCACATCATCGCTTCGCTTGGTGGGAGGGAGATACCCGCGCATGGCAGCTGCTTCCTCTGATCATACAATCAAAGCTAATAGTAGTCGACTTGCGTCATGGCATCAGCACGGGCAAAATATGCAGTCGATTCAATGAAGCTTGTAAGTTAAGATGAAATCGACGCAGGAGTGCAAACGGAGAGATAAGGAGCGAATGAAACTAAGTAAAATATCAGGAGGATAAGTTATTAATTTGAGTATCAGTTATATGGCAGAGGTGAAAAGGTAGGATTCTGTCGGGTTGAGGCTGATTGAAAGAACTCAGGCGATTTGGAAATAGTATGCTAGACACTCCATCTCACACGCTGTTGACATGGGCGATCAGTGTCGATTAGATATGCTTTGGTTCGATATGATCGCCAAACCGTAGGGTATCAAACGTCTAAATTTAACAATGACGGACGGGTGTGTATGTCGTTCGAAGTGGAAAGAAGGACAAACGAGGGCGAAAAAAACGGACAATGGACCTGGTGTCTGGATGCTTATAGGGGCTGATTCTGCACACGAGTGGGAAGTCCCACGCACCGAGCTGGGTCTCCCGACTTGCCACTAGCTACCCCGCTCAACCTTTGGCTCGTGCTGGACGCATGGTTTGGGAGATACTAGCACTTGGATTCGGACTATTGCTCGGCATCCTGTCCTGTCCGGCACACACGTACAAGGTACCGAACATTGCATGATTTTCTCGGCCTCTGAATTGACGACAAGGTTCCGCCTGTCTGGTTCATGCTGAAAAGGCGCTGCTGGGCAAACTAGTCTCAACCCCTTGAAGATTGTGTGATATGCCCAAAGGTATTCATCATTGTTCTAATTGCATGAGTGGTTGCATTATGTTGGTGGAAGATGTGAGTGCACTGTAGAAGCCGATGTAATAGCAGGTCTTAGACGCAAACGTGCACGGTACATCAAGGTGCATGTATAGTACATGTACAGTACTTCGTCATAGCTCTATCATTCCGTCCCCGCTATCTTATAATGTTTCTCAATTAATGGCCAAGCTCTCCACTCCGTCCTCTAACAGAGAGAAACCGCTAGTCAAGAGTGTTACACACTGAAGCATAACATCATCTGAAGTTGATTGTTATCTCTGGAGTACGGTCAGCACGGCGCATATTATTTTGCATCAGCTCTATGTCAGAGTTGCGCGCTCCAGGCTCAACCCAATCATGCAGGATTTTGGAGACAGGGGTTAATTTCAGGCTAAAGGCCAACAGCTGCAACACCACCCACTCCGTTCATGCAGAAGCTATGCTGGTGGACAGCTAAGAAATTTGTGGGGCATGTTTTTAAGGGGTTGGGTTGGTTGGAGGTTACAAGTCATGTGATGTTGATTGCCCTACCTAGGTAAACTTGTTGCTTGGGTCAAGGTTGACTGATAGAGTTCATAACGGCTAGACAACAGAACACTTTAAACATCGTTACTCTCTACAGCGCAATATGATCTGTGGCTTGATGCTTCTATTATTCTTTCACTCTGTCCCTCGCGTCTAATAAATGATCACTTGTGCGACCCCCCATTGGGAGTTCTGGTGGCTGCTAGCGCTGCTCAGTAATAATAGCTGCTAGCTAGTGTTTGCTCCTGCGAGCACAATGCTCCCAGGTTTTGGACTATTGGTTCCTCCAGCGGCTTCAGCTGTGAAGATCATTCCCTGAAAAAGGGTGAGTGTCAGCCCACTCGCCAGACCTCCGATGTTCCTCGGGCATCGTCCCCTCTTCATATGTTTATCTGTCAGATTTCCAAGGTTCCAGGGTCCCCGAGTTGAGAATATTGTCCGAGGATGAGAGGAAAAGGAGAGTCGACGGAGATTATTCGCAGTCAATCCCCCAAGGAGTAGAACAATTCGAAAACAGTCCCTATCTGAGGGGCAGCCTTCCAAAGCAAGTTGAAAATCAAACCGCCTGATATTCTCTCTTTCTGGGCAGTTTTCGCCGGATTTAATTTTTAATTTTATGCTTTTTCTCCATGCTTCTGCTCAAGAGGCTCTGTCGTTCGTCTAGCTGGGAGAGAAAAAGAAAGGGGAAATATGCATGGTTTCAGGGGCAATATGCAACGCTCTCGCCTAAGCGTACTTATTCCCCAGATGCCTGGAACTAACCATGTTGACCCCACTACCCACACTGCCAGGATCCGGTGCCAAAGAATTTTACGAACGAGCCAAAGAAGCTAGTGGGTGAGGCCGCGAGTCTACGGAGAATGTTTAGGCAAACCGGCTGGGTTGTATCTAGCATATATGCCATATGGACACATAGCTGCGCTTCGATATGAGTAATCCAGATGGATATTTGACCCTTATGCCTTCAGGCCTCAGGAACTCATTTGCCCGCTTTCCGGCTCTGTTCGTATCCATCCAATTGGTTGAAACAGGGTTTAGGTTGTCAAGCTCTCCTGGGTGTTTTAGGAAAATCAATTATTTGAGAAGTTGACGAAACTCTCAAATTGGAAGAAGGTCAACATCATCCGATTCGTTAGGACGAGGTGAGAGATACACTATCCGTCTCGAGGTTTGTAGCTACCCTGGCTAGCCCCATACGCAGCGTATGCTGGTCTAAAAATATCATCCTCAGGGCAAGCCGGGGAGAAGATTCCGGCATATTTTTTTTTTTTTTTCCAACGATAATTTCTTCTGTTCGTTATCCCCCTGTTTATCTCCCGCTAACTTGAGAATAACGGCCAATGAACGAACTGAACATCTCTCTATTTTCTCTCTCTCTCTATTTATTATAGAAAAACCAACTTTGCAAAAATCACTGTAATGTGACATCACGTGCACCTCATCAAAAATATTTGAATGCTCAGCTCTGCTCTCCAGCCCATACAGCTCAGATCAATCTTCAAATCTTCAATCTTTTTTTTTCATTCTGCTCTTTTCATACATTCTCTACAGTATTTACATTCCTTATACTCTTCTCTGTGTTCATTTTTGATCTCTGTGTTCATGGCATGCGCTGCTAAATGCCCTGTAACATGATGTGCACCCCTTCGAATTCATGGATGGGATTGAACAGCCAGCTCTGTGGCCTGTACGGCTCTGATTAATCTGATAATAGCGATAGGGTTGATACGGGGTGGAAGGGGTGGTAGGGGCGGTAAGGGATGGGTAGGAGTAGGGGGTGGAAGTGGTAGGGGGGCTGCGGGGCGGTAGAGGCGGTGGTGGTGGTAGAGGGGGTAGGGGGTGGAAGGGGTGGTAGGGGCGGTAAGGGGGGGGTGTAGGGGTAGGGGGTGGAAGTGATAGAGGGGGCTGCGCAAGCAGCAAAGCGAGCGTAAGCGAGCGTTTGATTCTTGTTAAACATGAGAAGGAAATCCCACGCTGTGCGGAAATCTCGTGTTATTTGAGAAAAATACATGGCTGGCTAGTTTATGAGATACGGCCGCGCCCACTCGCATCTCGTACACACAAATCTATTGAAAAACCGTTTACTACGGTAGCTAACAAGATATCCAACTCCCGTGGATTATCAGTTTCCCCGGGTTTACAATAGAAGTCTCCGTGATGCTTACAGATTCCGATGCAATTATTCTCCAAATCAGCGGCCCCAAGGAAGCATGCTGCCTGCATATCGTCTGGGTGAGCAATTGGCCTGCGCTTCATATCTTGCGAACAATTCGAGACTTGCAATTCAATACGCAAATGCGCCTTCCACGGGTATCATTTCCTCTCCTCTAGCTAAACACACCAGGGCCCATTTATATTGAACATTTATTGCTGTACGATTTAGGTTCATGTCCTTGTGGCGGTGAGGAAAAGCTCAGGCAACATGTTCATACAGGAAAATCCGATTTAATGAAGAGGATAATTGAAAATGAGTGTAGAACTCAGGTTCACTGGAGACTGTCTATTACCTACATGGCATTATGTGCGACATTCTCCTGATGCCGCTGAAGCTGATCTTTCCTCGCAAAGCCTTTGTGGTTTCTGCACCCAGGCAGCTCACACTTGTACAGCTTTTGGTGCTTCTCCAAATGCGACCTAACGAAGCCAACTTGTGTCAGGAACAGAATATGTTAACTTTCAATATACAAAATAAAAGCTAATACATGCCTGAAAACAGAATTTCTCTCAAAATTCACAATTTCACCATTGCCATCAACCCCCCCTTTCCGGCAGCGATGACCGAGGGGACAAAAATGGTCCCCCTTTCCACGGGATACTAGCGATTTTAAAAGATCTTGGATAGTGTCGTTTATAGCGTCATCGAAGGGGGGAGACTCCGGCCTCCCATCTGAGTTGCGGATTCGATGCCGTGCAGCCCCAGTTCCCGTCTGAATGACGTCACCAGAATAATTTGTAACCTCGTCCATTGGGTCTACCGTAGCTCCAGAGATTTGTCCCTGTGCGGGGCGTTTTTGGCGACGGGATGAGAGCTCTGGAGGCTTTTGGCTTTGTTTCCACCGTGATTGAATATCATTCGCCATTCCTTCCAGCTGCGAGGCGAGCTCCCTGTATACATCGAATCAGCGGGAAACCATACTTTTAAATGCCCAGGAAAGCAATGGTCTAGCGAACTCACTTGAGCGATGAATGTTTTGAATCAAAGTAATCCAGAGGATCAAGATCAGAGAAGTCAGTGGTCTCTTTCATGTCATTGATTGTCTGAATCGCGTAGGTCTTTATATGATGGCCATCGGCCAGGTCCTTGGCCAGGTGCGACAATATCACCGCAGACCGGACTAGGTACTCCCCTATGTCTGCTAGTAGACAACGTGAGTCCGGCCAGTCTGCAGCAACAAAACCGAGCTGTCCCCGTCGGTCTTCAAGTAATTCGACAAAGGCTATATCCGGGATACCTTGCGGCGAAAAGGGATCCGGCATGGTGAGATTTTCCGGAAGGGGACACCAGGGGAGATTTTCTATTTGCTTTTCTGAGATTGGATGCACGAGTAGCCTTTGCTGCAGGACTAGTCTTAGCACAACACACAAAAGGAGAGAAGAAGAAAAAGAGAGGAGAGAAGAAGAAAAAGAGAGGAGAGAGAAGAGAAGAGAAGAGGGAAGATGGAGGAGAGAAGAGAGAACGAGATGAGACGAGAAGCGACTGAAGCTAGCCTCGTCAAGAAGAGGGATATGAGGCTGAAAACGAGTCTTTGAATATTCAAGTGTGAGGTGGTCAAACCAGCCACCAAGCGGGGTTTGTCTCGTCAGAGCTCCTGGCAGCCATTCGTTCTTCTCTTTGGCTTGAAAGGACGCCTCTAATGCCCTGGGTCCGCATGCGTGATGGGTTGACAAGGCTGACGACCAGTTAGCTCTTCTTCGCCTTGTTCTTTTCGTGATAGCGGCCATGGACTTCAAACAACTACCCGTACTCTAATCCCGTAGATAAAGGGCAAATCCACTGACCTCACCACCGCTCTTCCAGCCAGCTCTAATCTCACTATCTCATAACAGAACCTAGTCCTGAACAAGCACTGCCAATTTGGTTAGTTTCTGAGACGTGAGTAAGCATGTACCATCGACGAGGCCAGAAACGGCACCGCTTGAATGAACCTCCAGGCCCGTTTAGTGACCCCTCCCGTGTCGAGAAGCCCGGACGGATTCGCCATAGACAGGGTGAAGAAAATGAGCAGGAGCAGGATGAAGACCAAAGCCTTTGGGATGACCGTTCCATGTTCGCTATTGATATGCCGAACATTGCGTTACTCCCGCTCCCTGACGAACAGCCTACCTGGGACAATGACTACATGGCATCAGCGCTCGATATTTCCACTTGGCTACCACCGACGCCGAGTTTTCTCTCGGATGACCAACTCATAAACGATTTCGATACTGCGGCACGAGACTGGTTGCAGCAAGTGTTGTATCCAGATATACCCTCCCTAGAAGACCGCTTTATTAACCTCTCCCTCGAGAACCCCTACTCAGACAATGCAACATCCCGACATGAGACTCTGCGTAAGCAAATACTCACGCCGGAGGACGGCAGCGTCAACGGGTACATCAAGTTCCGCATTCGAAATGCTGATTTGGATGAGAGCTGTGTTAAAACAGCAAAGAGGAGCTTTGGGGCGAGCTGTATGGGAGTGCATCATCGAAACACCTCCGAAGCTAATTCCCTGTTCAACAATATCCCCTATTTGCCTCCGAACTTTGCCAGCGGCGTAAAATTGGACGCAGTCGATGGGAAACTTCTTAAATTCTGTAAGCGTAACTTGGGTTAAGGTGCTTGCTTGTGTGCTTCCTATACTAACCTCTGACAGATTTAGTCGCCTACTGCCAAGGTCGGACGCTTCTGTCACAAACGAATTTCTGGCTCACGGAGATTGCATCGATGATCGCAGCTGAGGATGCCGTTAAGCACGCTATTCTCGCTCTAGTGGGAGGCTATGTACTTGATTATGTGCATAAGGATGATCTGCGAAAGCGAACAAATGCCCATTATCGCAAGGCATCAGAATTGATCACAGCAGGTCTCTCTACGCCGGAAATACATGCTGTTTCAAAATCAGACGGCATTGTCGCAGCCATATTGTTGCTACTTGTTGATGATGTAGGAACCAATTTCTTCCTATCCTTTCCTGTATAACCCTTCATTAAGAATCTTGAATATCTCGCTAAGTCAGTTCCGTGCAGTGCGTTAACTGGGAGCTCCGGAAACCTAAAGGTAAAACCCCAAACTGGTATAATGGGGCGCACCTGGCCAAGGCCATCCTCGATCATTCCGACCCCGGTTACCGCTACTGGAAGGCTACTAATGTTCAGTGTGATAAAGCCTGGCTTGCCAATGCCAACTGGGCCTCGCTGGCATGTGTTCTTGCGGAACCCGTTACACCCCTCCAGCTACGAGAAAACGATCGCCATTTTGGATGGTTGCTGGAGGGCACCGAAAAGGAGGTTCGCACCATTCATGGAGGCACTGGGCTCTCACCAAAACTACTACACATTTTTGCCCAGATAACGCATTTATCTGCGAGAATGATGAAAGTCTGTATCTGCATCCCCGCTTTTGTGCCTAGGAGATGCAATGGGAAGTTAACTAACCTGCACGTAAAGAACTCTCAGTCAGTCGTTACGCCAATTGGCGCGTTAAAAATCGAGGAAATGTTGCATAACTTCCGTCAGAGGTCTGAGCTTTCAGAAGGATATGCTACCACAGCTGCACTCCTTGAATCCTGTGTCCTCGACGCTGATGGGAAGGTATATACTGCAACTAAAGTCACCGAGTTGACTGGTGAGACGTGGGTTTGCGCGGCAAAAATATATTTACACTGTCGCTTCTTCAGGTGGGAGACTAGCAATAACCTCCTTCTATAATGCCCTTTACCCCTAATTCGAGTTAAAATAGGAAGACTGACAGAACGCAGGAAACCGCGTTGCCACCCTGATGTTCGCGCGGCACTGAAGATTCTTATGACATGTGTGCAGCGAATGCCCTACAACGGGGTACTCTTCACCTCCCAGGCTCCGTTCTTCTGCATTTTTATCATGTCACTAGTTTCATACCAGCAAGATGACCGAGATGTAGCAAGAAATTGGTTCGAGACGGTTCTTTTAGCTGCCAGCTGTCGATCGGTGGGTTTCCATCAAACTATATTTCATATTTCGTACTCCTGCCGCTGTTTTGCCGTTTTGTCACTTTGACATTTTCTCTTCTCTCAGGAGTTATATTACACCTTGGACATTGCCCATCATGTCCCTATATCTGACAGGATCAATTACTGACTACAGTTTACAGAGCGTACCACCAGTCTGGGAAGCTGTCCAGGCATTGTGGAAGTGGATGGACACAGAACTTGTGGACGAAGAAAATTTTGATAATACTATCGCTATTGGAGAGAGGAGGGCGTGGTGGGAGGATATGGTAACGTATCTTCTCGAGAAGGTAGGGTGGGTGAGTTTGACCTAGGATTATATGCTGGAGGATCGTCATCATATTGTAATGCAATAAATTGTGAAGAGAAGTACACACGTAGATATTAGGCTTAATATTGAAGACCAGATATTCACAGAGCTCATGTGTTTCCAACGATCTGTAGTTTTATGAGCCTCTCAATTGTTCTAGAAAGGGGAGTATCAGATATTTCCCGATATTATGTTCCCCGTAGGGCATCCAAACCTCAAGTCGATATTCCGCACAGCCCAACATGGGACACCAAGTAGCATACAACATAGCACCCCCCTGCTGCTAAACTTCAAAAAGAAATTCTGACACTGAGTAGGTTCACAGGGCAGCCGAATCTGGAAATACCTAAGTGACACCCGTTCGTGAGCCCCTTTGGGTGTAATACTGGGCCATACTCCCAACTTGGACAGAACGAGGAAGGAGAAAACATAAAGCCTCAACGAGGCAAAAATCTGCCCTTCCTAAACTTATCATCTCTTCTGTCCTCTCCAGGAAAGGGAGGAGAAGACAAGACTAAGAGCAAAGTCAGGGCTTAATTGGCCAGCCTTCCCTAGTTGAGGCTTAGTTTGACAGACGCTCAAATATCTTGTGGTTGTGATGTTGCTGCAACTCGCCCTGATCTGAGGGATCCGAGATTGGAAGTATTGGGTAAACAAGCCCTGTATGAGCAGAGCGCGATCTTTTACTGAGATGGCTGAGGTTTTGAATTGCGGATGGAGCCCTTCGGGCGCCGTTTCTCAGAGCATATAAAGCCTTCGTCCCCGCCGCCTCTGGGGTAATGGGTTTTGGTTCCTATGGACAGACAATATCATTGAGGATATAATTATATTGGGACAAATTCTTCATCTTTGCGATATACAACCAAGACAAGATCTCCACTCATTTCCATTAAAGATCTTTTCAAACATGCAGTCTTCCTTGAAATTAGGAGATGTTCTCGACATCGGGGGCAGCGGACTCGGGGACAGTCTCAAGTTGAAGCTGAAAGAAGAGTTTATTTCGAGTGACGGAGAATCGACACGTTCCTTTCCCACGGAGCTTTTCTACTTCGGATTGGGGCTCCAGCTCTGGAACCAGGTCTGCTGGCTCGCGGATTACCACCAAACTCGAGACGAGATCAGTCTCTTGGAGCACCACGGCGCTTCCATCTGCAGAGAGATACCTCCGGGGTGTACCATTGTAGACATGGGTTCTGGGTACGTACTTGGCCATCATATAACCTCTCCATAGTATCCCGTTGTCAAGGGACAGAACGGAACACCAATTAATCTGAGCGACAGAGACATCCGGAAGCCTGCTTGCCTCTTGCAACAGTTAGAGTCGCTCAAGATCTCCGTTTCGTACTTTGCCCTTGACATCAGTCGAGACGCATTGGAGGGGAGCATGTCGCATCTAGCCAATAAATACCAGCACGTTCAATGCTACGGGCTCTGGGGCACCTTTGAAGATGGGCGCCAGTGGCTTCGATCGGTGAATACGCCAAAATGCATCCTTTCAATGGGTTCCATGTTTGGAAACGACACTTTCGATCTCGCCGTGGAACGTATGCAACCGTGGCGAGAGGTCCTGGGACCTGAAGATCTGATGCTAATTGGGATGGATGCGCGAGGAGGGCGCGAGGAGCTGGAAAGGATGTACCACGACAAAGGTGGTGTCTGGGAGAGCTTCATCCGCAATGGATTCAGGGAGTCCAACGAGCTTCTTGGGGAGCCTTGGTACAGGACGGAAGATTGGGTGTTGAACGGAGTTATCAGGGACGACCCTCCACATCACAAATTTAGTCTCCTTGCGACTAGGGATGTGGATTGTCCAGCTCTCGGCCTACACGTCGGTAAAGGCGAGGTTATCGAGTTTTTTGAGTCTTGGAAATATGGGCCTGACATCATGAAGCTGCAGTTTGAGAAGAGTGGGATGATGCTAAAGGGTTGGTGGGCATCTCCTCTGGGTGAATTTTGTGAGTACTGTAATATTTCTCTCGACTGTCAAAAATTTTGTGTTCAAAACTAATGATATCTTTCCAGACCAGTATCTTGTCTCGTTTGTTTGATATTCTTTTGTTGATCATGCTGTTTGTAACCAAAGTACTGTCGAGGTAGAAGATGAGACAGTGCAAACGGATATTGTTTGGTAGTGGGTTTCCGATAGTTATTGACTTGGTATCGTTCTTAAATTAGTTTTCTTTTTAATTATGAGATTGTTTTGCATCCTTGAGTCTTGTGAATTTGATATGGCGCTTGTGATGCTAGCAAAGACCACAGAGCGTTGTTGTGTCGTCCAATTTTTAAAGCTGGTGTTGTTAAATATTCAGCCTCCTTTTTTAAATATTCCAAGGCCAGCTATGTAGTTACAATACATGTTACCACACGTTTACGCTGTAACAGAGAACTCCTGCAAGGCGTTTTTGGAAATAAAACTAAATGACGAAATTTACACACTGAATATGATACTGGGACGAACAAATGTATGTCTTATAACCAACATTCTACATCTACAGAGGGAAGCGAATCTCAAATTCCACGAGGGCTGTTGCGGGCTCAAGGATTTTGAAGCACACATTTTGAATTATTTTAAGGAAAATGGGATCAAAGGCGTTTTTTGAGAACTAGAGCCCGAATTCATGAGAGGCGATATTTGGGTTGACTCCCCTTTAAATACGATGCTACATTAAGAAGGGGAGGCATGGAAAGCATTTCCTCTGCTTGGACAAAAAAGGCTGGCCTAGTTAATATAAATAGCCAATTACATGCATGATGCTAGTCAGCAATCCCCCGACTTTTGATCGTTCGAATATCCCAACACGTCCTTCAAGTCTCTTGTAGGTATATAATTGGAGCAGTTTCCGCCCTCATCGCGTCTATCCCACGCCCATCGTTTTGCGAATTCGTCTCCCAGCTGGTCATCGATCATCTGGACCACATACTTGCCAATGTTAGGCAAGAACTTCCACGCATGGAAAGATCCGCCGGCTACAATATACAAGTTCTGAACATGGGGATGTGGTGAAATGATCCAGTCCTGATTTGGGGTGATGGCATCCCTGCAGCATGTTCTGTTAGACAAGTGGATAGTGATATGTTTGGCATTTTCGAATTTTGATCCTCACCAGCACATCCGATAATCCTTGGGTTCCATATTATTTATCCAACTACCAAAGAGTTTATCCCGCACTGCTTTGACCTCATCCTTCAGTCCTTGAGGTACGTCTTGCGACCATGTTTGCTGCGTGACACGGGAGGGTGGTACGGAAATGTCCTGCTTAGAGGCTTCGTGGAGAACTTTATGGGTGAAACTCCGCTCGTTTGTGCATTTGACGAAGCCTGGCCCACTTTGTGGAATGCATTCGGCTGGTACGTTTAATATATTAGTTGAGTCATCTTTGAATACGGGGATCCAGGAGCGGGCTACCTGGATATTCACCCATTGGGTGCACGACAATGGGACAATCGCTAAATTTCTCTACTTGATCCTCGGGGAGATTAAAAGCACACATAATGGAGGCAGCCGCCACCATTCGATCACCGACTTGAATCTCTGGACGATCTGGGGCGCTTTCAGCCAGGAGCCAGGGGGTGTAAGCTCCGGTGCAGAGAAGGACCTTATCAGAAGACAGCTGGGAGCCCTCCAGGGTGCTAATTCCAGAACAGTTGCCGCTCGAGTCAAACTGGACTTTCGTAGCAGTCGCTTGGATGTATTTGACCCCAATATCAACCGCGGACTGGATGACAGCGCCCAGGGCATTTGCAGCATCACCCCACCCTGCCAGGGGATTCCAAGTACACTTGGTAACTCCGGTCCAATCGCCGTCACGAAAGATTCCGCCAAATCGAGCTTTGGCATCCTCCGGATCCAAGAGAACTGCAGGAGAGTTACCTTTGCCAAGCACCTGCTCGTAGGAATTCACGACAGCTTTGCCAGGGGCCTCAATGCCAATAAACAGGATACCCGTCTTATGGAAGTATGATTTCAGCACAGAGTCGGTGCGCCACTGCTCCTGCGCCTCCAGAGCGAGACGCATGTACATAGGATCTTCATATTCGGCTCGGATGATTTTGTTCAAGTCGTGAGCTGCAGCAGAGGGGCAAGGAAAAGGGGTGCGGTCGACCAATGTGACAATTGCGTTCGGTTTCGCTTTCTTGAGCGCAAGGGCAGTGGAAGCACCGAAACACCCGGCGCCTACAATCAAGTAGCTGATCGGGTCCATCGTAGCTTTAAGTGCAGCGTGGGATTGGGGATTGACGGACTGAGCGTTGGAGTTGAGGTTGGAGGTAAACCAATGTTGTCGTGTTACTACTATCAGGGAACCAAAGTTGGTTGTTGTTAGGAGACAATATTTATAAATATACTAAAAGAGGGCGGAAACGGAGTACCATCAAATACGATTCACAATCCCGGCCTGTTGCAGGTTTGTGTTCCTCATCCTCATGGTAAATTCCCCCATGTTCTCCCATTTTTTGTGTTGTTTTCTCTTTTCTCTTTTCTCCTTTTTTATTTCCCCTCTTCCTAGTTCCATCATGCAGGTTGATGACGCCACAAAACCACCTCGATCACTCCACTCCACCTTTGGCCTTTCCAGCCATTGGAATGCATATTATTATAATAACACGATTATTAGAGAGATGCTTCGCCGCATGCGGTTATCGGGGCAGTTCCGAAGGAAAGTAATTATATAATATGCCTGGACTCTTTCAGGATCTTCGACAGCAACAAGAATGGCCCAACCACTTGCAGCAAGCTCGGGAGCCTTGGAACGAATGGCTTTTCCCATATTGCTCAGGCCCTATACTTAATTTAAACTAGATACCCGCGTTTACGCGACATTCAACATTTCAACATGCACGGAAAATATTAAAAGGAAAGTGAGTAAATCATAAAATTCTATTGCACAGTAACCAGAAATATAAATGTATAACTTTCTAAAAAAAAAAAAAAAAAAAAAAAAAAAAAAAAAAAAAAAAACACACAATGAAATGTAATAACGAGTCAACTGCGTGCAGGAACTAAACGACAAATATAATATCTGTATGCATAAAGAATCCCTCATCAAGATGTTCTCTAAGGACCAGAAGGATCGCGGCCAGTTCCTAAATATTCCAGTTCCTAAATATTCCAGTTCCTAAATATTAGGAAATGGTTTTATCCGCTTATCATAGATCTACCAGAAAATGGATGGCGGTGGGCATCTGGGGAAATTGAGCGCGGCTAGAATTCCATCCTGAATGGCAATGAGCAATATATTCAGCATCTTCTCGTTCGGAGGTGAGACACGCCTTACGCCCTTGCGTGACTACCCTCATGTCACTCCGTTCTCCATTATCTCTCTGCGCAGTGAGACACATGGCGCAAGATGGGCTTTGCCGCTGGCGAGGAAAGCAAAAATACGACTTTCCTCAACTCCTGACGGGGAGGGGACATGCCCCATCCACGGATCAAATCTGAAGCTCATTCCGTTAGCTGGCATTGCTTCCAAGTGTCATGATTTCAAAGCTCGAATCATGCAAGGGATTTTCCAGCTATAAATCCGAGCGATGATGAGGCTATTTACTTTCCCCCACAGGAATCGACAGACTAAGTCGCCTTCAGACACTCTAGTTACCAGGTATCTTTGTGTCAAATGTTCTGGAGTGGAACTACCCTATCTACGCAGCGTATATCTTACAGGGGGGGGGGGGGTTCTAGTTCCATGCAGCCCGCGCGTTAAAGTTCGCTACTAGGCTGGGCTGGGCTTCGGCGCGGAATTACTCTGTTCTAATCTTCATTTGCTTCTTGCTAGCTTGTTCTCTAGTACGTACCGCAACTACAGCAGTAACAACAAATTATTAATACAAGTACGCTGTACATGTACAATTAGAAGACAAAGTCGTTCTAGAAAAGAACCTCCACTAACTATGGTGTATCGCTCGACGAAAATCGAATATAATATATCAGATGTTCCAACATAAGAGTGTGCAAAATTCTGGGCAACAGAAGTTGTAACAAGATGCATTTATATCACCCCTTTGAAGAAGGGGCGAGATCTGGATCATTCTATCTATCGAGGATAGTTTTCACTACTTGGGAGGGATTTTACCCCTTTGACAATGCCAAACACCACATGACCTTCTGCTGCAAGATTTGCATAAAACACGGAAACAATCCCGTTACGCCCCTACCCCTGAATCGCCAAAAGGCTCTTCGCCGTATCAACCACGCTCTCTCTCAACGGTCGATACTCCAACCCCAACACCTCTCTTGACTTCGCATTATTATACCCAAAATATCCCTCGGCTGGGAACTCACCAGGCTTCAACGCATCTCCCACCGGCAACTTCTCCCTTAACTCTGGAAATTCTTCAGAGATGATCTCGACAATTTGCCGGTTGCAAAAGTTGCCCGCTGTGACGAAGAAGCGCTGGCTGGCGGCTTCTTTCTGTTTTTCGGCAGCGAGGACGTGCGCGAGAGCCACGTCGCGGACGTCGACCCAGAGGTAGGTGCCGGTTGGTGGACATGAGTTCTTCGCAGTCCCTGTGATCAGGTCGCGGATGCGTTCATTGGAAGTGTTGATCGCAGCGAGGGAGTCCAGAGGGTGGACGACGGGGCCGAGGACGACGGGGGGGTTTATCTGTGCCAGGGTAAGTGGTTGGTTGGTTGGTCGGTTCAATTGGGGAATTTTATAACTGTGGTAAACGGGTAATTGATAGAAGCAAAAGGGTGTAGATTTCACATGCAACAAAGGGGCCGTTTTGCATACCGTTGCGATGGTGAAGGTTGGTTTCTCCTTTTCCACAAATTCCCAGGCGGCTTTTTCCTATAATTCTTAAGTTAGTCTTTCCTGTTTCTTATCTTTATTTTTCTATTGCCACCGATTGAACGGGGGTTTTATCATGACGTACAGCGAATGCTTTGCTTGCCCGATAACCATGGATAGGGCTAAGAAGCGCTTCTGCCTCCGTGATAGGATTCCAATCGTCCTATTAAAATGTCAGGGCATATTCAACCAAGGGAGCGGAGAGAACACCAATAGCAAGCTATATATATATACCTCCGAATATGTGTAGGTAGGAGGCTTATTGGCGTCAATGATGGAAGCAAAGGAAGATGTAATAACTACATGCTTGACCGTTGGCGCACTTCGCTTGATGGCACGGAGGATTCCAACAGTGCCATTGATAGCTGCGTAGTTGTGTAGAAAATCAATGTCAGCGGAATCCGGTTTAGTCAATATGCAATTATATATCTGCAGTCAAAGACAAAATTATTTCTTTGTCTGTATATATGACGTTACATACCCGGATCGAGAAGTTCGGCTTTATTGTCACTTGCTCTAAAGTGGAACGGACTAGCTGTGTGAATAACAGTCTCAAAGGGCGGGTCCGAAATCACAGCCTTGTCAAATGCTGTATTATTCAATTAGCAAAATATCAGTTAGCCAAGTCGCCGCAAATAGTCCAGAATATAGCTATGCGTGCTGTTGGGTAGTATCCAGAGATAAATGAACTGGGGTTATAGGAGATTGCGCTTAGGTTAGCAAAACTCTTGCCCGCGGCAGTGCAGTGCATACCATCAAGTTTCGCGATGTCTTCCACAATTGCAAAATCCAGTTTATCCTTGGGAACATTTGGATGTAAATTTCTGATTTTACGAGCCTTTTCTTCCGAGCGTACGGTTGTCACCACCGAGTGGCCGCGCTGGAGCAGAGTGTCAAGGACATGAGCAGCGATGAAACCGCTTCCGCCTGCCACGTATGAAACTTGTCAGTTTGGTTTTTTTTGGTCAATTTTCCAAATTATGTTCTTGGGGAGGAGGGAAAGCTACTATCACTATACCTGTGAGGAGGATTCGTGTCATTTTGGACAGACAGGTAGTTTGCTGGTGTCTCTTATCAGTCTTCGATGGCGTTGCGGGGTTGCGATGTGATGTTGGAGTGAATTAGGGTTAGGTCACTGGAAACCCTAATTAGATAGATATTTCCTTTGTTTATATTTTCGAGAGCAAGGAAAGGAACTTGGAGGGACTTATTCAAAGGAGGATAACTGGTTTATATATTGCATTACATATCGATTGTTTATTATTATATAACTAGTCAGGCAGATTTCGTCATCCGCAATTAATGTCCCAGGAATCCATTCCGCTTGTTCTGTGTACCCCCGCGCTAATGACTTTTATTTAGCCTTTTGCAAGATGCTTCCAAGGTGATGACAGCAACATGCGGAGTAGTTACAGAATAAACGGGGCCATGAGCAATTCACGGATACGAAGTGATGGATTGTATCAAGCGCTCGCGGTCGGGGTTAACTCCCAACTGAAACTTCTCTATGATCTCCTATTTCCGACCCGACTTCTGCAAAAGAGAAATAAAACCCTCTCTTCGTGATCAAACCGGATCAGATATTCCGCCCTCTTGATGATGTCCGTTTAACTGCCAAATAGACGCCCAAATCATCCATCCCCCCCACCAATCACAAAAGCCCCCGCGTGCCTAGCTCAGATTGGTTGAAGCAACATGGAGCCATCTCCAATTCCCCCCCGGCTAGAACGGATATATGAAATAACTACGCCCTGCGAACTCTCTTAAAGTATCCGCCAACGCTTTTTCATGCCTTCACCCAATTCCCTAAGTATCCCGCCCCATCGGGCAGAGGAAAAGCATGCCTTGCATATTTTAGCACACTGAGGCTCAGTAGGTAAGGCAAAGGCGCTCGCGGCTCCTCTGAGCAGAAGGATGACAGGCGTGAGGGGGAATGTCGTTGTTGGAGGAAGGTGTGGTTCTTGGGGGCTCCCGCGTGAGGATGTAGGGATGGTTCATGTATTTCATTTGACGAGGCAAGTGGGAGAGAGCGAGCAAGAGAGAGTGAGTGAGTGAGTGAGAGAGAGAGAGACAGCGTAGGTACGTTGGGAGCCCATATGGGAATCCATTTCGAATTGTACAGTTGCTCATAGTTGCTGACAGTTGAGCAGGCACGCAGCCTTTTGAAGTGGTACCCCCATCGCAAAGTACGCTGGAAATCAACATTGCTCTCTGGCTGTTACTCAGAGAGGAAAAATTTCCCCATCAGTTGGGTTATCTGCCCTTTGTTTTTGAAGATGAGGGAATGCCAGAGTGCTGCATTGGGTTCATTCATTTGTCTGGGCTCCCTGTATTCATAACACTGAGATGCTGTGAAAGTCCTTGGACCATGTTCTCCACACACCAAGAATCCCGTTTCGTTCACACGCAGCTGTGGTGGTTTCAAGTGTGTCTGAGTGTGACAAGTGGTGAAGATTCAATAATGGGGAGGTTCGACTCCTTAGCAAGGTAATGTGACCCAATGTTTAGCTTTAGAAATTTTGATATTGAGAAAGTTAGATAAAATATGTAACCTGCCTCTGTTAAGAATGTTTTTGCAGTGATACAGGATGCTGAGTGTCTAAAGTTGTGTGCATTCATCTTGGTCTGAATGAAATGAACAGTGCACCTTCTTTTACTTATCAGTAATGAAAGAATTTCTAGGAAATTGTTCATCAGTTTGGTTTTCACATTTCAAGTAATCTTAGATGATGGACACAGAATGAGAAGGCATCAGTTTTTGATAGATAATGTTTTTAATTCTTAGTTTTTTTGGCTACTTTTTTTATATTATTATAATGAAGACATCAAATCTCATTTTTTAATTTGCTCGCGGCTCCTCTCTCTTTCGTCAAGACACAAATTGATAGATAGGAAAGAGAGAGCGGGA
The DNA here is from genome assembly GCF_000003525.1 of Blastomyces dermatitidis ER-3. Classification (NCBI taxonomy): domain Eukaryota; kingdom Fungi; phylum Ascomycota; class Eurotiomycetes; order Onygenales; family Ajellomycetaceae; genus Blastomyces; species Blastomyces dermatitidis. The sequence goes on from NW_025544774.1 coordinate 4,225,860, forward strand.
GGACGTCCTCAAAGGTCCATTTATCTGTCCACCTTTAACAATGTTGCGTGCAGCTGCTGCGTGTGTGGTTCAATTTGGCAGAGTTGTCTCTCAAGTTGATATACTGAAGAACAAAAGCGGATTGCACATGGAAAGGGACATTAGCCATGTATACGTAGCGTAGAATCATGGGGAGCTTTCAGTTTTGCGCGTGTGAGATTTTTTTTTCTTTTCTTGCGGATGAATAGAATGCCATTTGGGAGGGACGAGAACAAGGACGAAGGCGGTAAAAAGGAATACATGAATGGCATGATGGAAGAAACGGAGAAGAATCGAGGGAGAAAAATAAGTTTTCAATGGAGACATGAGTGTTTTTGAAGGATTGGTATTTGTGTGATTCGGGATTCATCGTTGATGTGACGTAAACAATTGACGCGACTTTTAAGCGGGGAAGAAGGATAAAAGGTACGGATTTTAATGAAACTTGGAGTTAAGGCGCACGGAAAATAAGAGTTCAAGGGGGAAACATGGATAAGAGAGACTGGTAAGAGTAGGTAAGATTAAGAAGAATAATCCAGTACATTGCGAGAAACGGGGCGGGAAATGAAGATCTTGGAGAGTTCAGGAGTACTGAAGCGGAGCGGTCTGTGACGGTCGAGGTCGATAGGCCCAAGAAGTCCAGTTCGTTATACCATGACAACACCACTGTTGAGCAAGGGAGAATCGTTTGGGTATCGGGTACGGGATATAATGACTAAAAGAAACCGGAGGTTTGGCGGATCTGTGGGTTTGAGACTTAGGGGAATAGCGACACTGATGATTGCCTAATGTAATCCACAGTCTGCCTCGACAGTATAAAGACACCCGCACTGTCACGCAACATCTGGACGCACTGCTACCATGAACCCTACTCGGGCGAAGTGGGGCTGCTTCACTCCTGCGGTTGCTGGCTGCGGCGCATTTTCTCGGCTTCCAGGTTCTCGTACAAGAGGTAGAGGGCTTTTTCGTTAGCTGCTGCGCTGCCCATGATTGTAAACATACGTTCACCAGTCTCGTCGTGTGGGGCTTTGGCGATGGAAATACGGGCACCGGAGCTCCTTCGAATCTCGCTGATTTTACTTCCACCTCGGCCAATAATGCAGCCAACCATGTCGGAAGGAATGCTGATATTCTGTGTTTGGACCTCCTCTCCGTCTTCAGTTACAAGCGGGATGCCGCGGTTGGCTGCATCGGAGTTCGAGCGTCGGTTATAGCCACCGGTTTGGTCGCTAAAATCAGCACCATTTCCAGTACGGTTGTAAGAGCGTCCACCGTAACCGCCTGCAGCGGTTCCAGATCCGAGCGAATTATTCATGGGGCCTCCGCCAACGGATGCGCGAACAGCGGGGTTGTAGAGAACAGTCCCAGTCCCGCGTTGCCAGTCATCTATAAGACATTTGCCGATTTCCCACACGGCTTTCTCGATTCCTTCGGGTGTGCCTTGAACTTCAACGATCCGTTCAGTTGACTGTGGGAGCATCTCCTTCTGTGCGACCATCCTGACTCCAGAAGCGTCTTGGATATACTTGATCTTCAAGCCCTGGCGGCCAATGATTGTGCCCATTTGATTGTGAGATATAAGAAGGCGAACAGCTGGAAGAAGTCAGTAGCTGAATATAAATAATCATAGTAGAAAAAGTAAAAACAATAATATGCACTCGCATCTTATGTTGGAGGCAGTCATCGAGGATAATTCGAGTGGCAAATAGAAACGAATCCATCAACGGGCAGAGACACTTACGATGGGTACCGGTATTCGAAACCACACCACCCATTCCAAGCTGAGGAGCACCTTCAAGCAAACCCTTGGCGACTATGGCATAGGCTTTAGCGGTACCTTGAAGAGGACCAGTGACGGTTAAAACTCGATCATGGACACCTTGTACGACCTTGCTCACGCCAGCTTTTACACCAGTTTCGTCACGCAGGTCTGCCACGTTCTTGCCAGCTTTGCCAATAATCACACCAGCTTCCTTTGAAGAAACAATGGCGCGAAGGGTCAGTGTAGACTGAGCGTATTCCTCTTCAGTCTTAGGGGGGCCGTCAGCTTCGCCCTGATCGTTGCGGCTATAGTCTGTCATTACTTCATCGACCACAGCCGGGGCGGCGTCACGAGATTCGTTGTTTGCCATTTTGAAAATGCTAAAAAGAAGCTAGGATGGGATTGGAGTGAGGAGGGATATAATTGATGGCGGTGTGGGGAGATATTTTCAACGCAATTTTTTCCTTTTTTTTGCGAAGGCGAATAACTTTTGATCCCGATCGTAGAGGCAGAAATTGCTTTCTGTTCGTTAGGAGGATCTAAACGCAACTATCCAGACCGAGAGAGTAGTCAGGAGCGATGTTTATATAGAAGGCCGTTTGTCAAAGAAAGTTAAAATAGAAATAGAAGAGCGACCTACTCAAAGAGGTAAGCAGGAACAAAGGTAGGTCGCACGCCAAAGAAAACAAGCGGAAAGGTGAGGAAGTGAGGTGGAATACGACGCGGATTCGGCGAGGTAGAGGGTGAAAGTGACGATGGCGGAGTGCGGAGAGCGGAGCGCGGAGCGCAGAGGGTGGAGGGTGGAACGCGGAAGTCGAGTCGGTGAGAGAGATGGGTGGAGGTGGTAGCTCGCGACGGGTGAAGAGGTTGACGGAGGAGGCGAGAGGTGAGGTAGGCGGGAGAGAACAGGAGGAGGAGGATGGGAGAAGGGGAGAGGATGATGGGGGGATGGGGGGGAGATGGAGGGCGAGAGAGAGGAGCGGGAAAGTTGAGAGGTGAGGTGAGGTGAGGTGAGGTTGGAGGATGGAGGGTGGATGGAGGAAGATGGACGACGACTGTGATGTGGATTGGGGGCAGGCGTGCGTTGGTGGTGGTGGAGGACTTAGTCAGGCAGTCGCTGACTCGCTGGCAGTGAGTGTTGGTTGAATATTTATTTCCCGTTGTTCCCCCAAGCCACCCGCCCCCCTTGTGAATTTTTCGGCGAAGCGAGAAAACTTCACCACCAAAAAAAAGCCTATATAAAAAGTTCATATTTGCCTGCCCCATACCAGCTTTCTACTGGACGCATCAACTCTTAGATCTCTGTTAGAAAAAAGATAGGGAGACTTTAGTTCATAGGATATTGCGGTTGTAGTATGACTTATTTTTGTGGTAGCTTTCTGCTCGAATTCAAGGTCAAACAGCGCGCTCAAAATATCTAAATCATCTCAGAATACCGTTAAAAAACCTCTTACAACTGAATGCAAGTTGTAACCTTGCAGAATTATCCACTGCCAATCCAACTGAATCCTCTAAATCCCGAAAAGAAACAGGCAATGCCTTTCTACATGAGGGTTCAGACTGGTGTCTGCTCCGTATATCGGTCGGTATCTGCTCTACCAATGTTACGGGGAGAATAAAAACAAAGACGGGGCAGCACAAAACTGATTCGTTGAATATTCATTCTGGGAACCGTGTTCGCAAGGAACTAAAAAAATATAGACTATTTATTTATGTTTTACAGCCAGGCCCGTATGTCAGGAACATATCCTGTTGAGATCGAGCGACTCAACGAAGACACCGAAGCAACGAGGTAGTGAAGCAGCTTCTTCCCTGTGCCTTCAGTTTACCTTTATTTATCTCCCTCAAAGATAACCTTCTGCACCTGCATTTTATCAAAAATGCTATATCCCTCCTCCGCCTCGCTCAGTGGCATGATCTTATCCGCCATGAATCTGCACATCGATTCTGTGAGTATCGCGCCGCGATGGAAAAAAAAAAAAAAAGGTAGGGGGAGAGGGAGGGGGGAGAGAGGGCCTTCTTACCCGAGCAGATGCTGCTTCTTCTTGAGTATATCAATAGCCTGCGGAAATATGGACCGCACGGGACATCTTCCCATCTGAATCTTCAGGTTCTTTCCGTAAGCCTGATTGCCCGTCCAGGGGATCTATTGGGTCATTCTCCGTGTTAGAATCACTTTTTATCACTGGGAAAACATAATGGAGAGAGATTGCGCAGATTCTATTTTCCATCTTACCTGCCCATTGTGAACGCCCACACTACTAATCGTGCCCCATGGCCTCAAAAGTTCAAATGCCATCTTCAGAGCAGGACTCAGCCCAACCACCTCAATCACCACATCAGCGCCTCTGCCATCAGTCAGCTCCTTGACACGCTTATCCAGTCCCTCGGGGTCCGTTTGGAAATTCCACGGTTCCGCGCCCAGCGACTTGGCAAGCTCGAGCCGCGCTGGTACAGAGTCAACTGCTAGGAGGTGTTTGGGCTTGTAGTCCTCTGCGTTGATGATTGCGCAGAGTCCCACCGGCCCGCAACCAATCACTACGACGGTCATCTCGGAAAGTTGCTCCTTGGTGAACTGCTGGAGTCCGTTGCTGGCTGCAAAGTATCCCGTTGGGAAGATATCCGCCATAAGGACGAGGGCGTGGTCCTGGATTCCCTCCGTGGCTTTCATGACAGTCCCATCAGCATAAGGGACGCGGACCTACATGAAAAAAACGTGTCATTGCATCAGCAAATTTGCGCCCTTTTCCCCACCGCCAGTTACTTGACCCGAGTCATCAATCGAAGCAGGACTTACATATTCTGCCTGGGACCCATCAAGCACAGCGCTGCCGAACAGCAGCGATTTTGCACACCGAGACGAAAAGCCATTTTTGCAGTAGAAGCATTCTAAGCTGTTTCGTTTTTCAATTTCATTCCTAGTCAGTAAAAACGAGCAAAAAAGAAGAAACCATCCCCTACCTACCCCCGATCGTTTCTCGCGCATGGTGTTATGCCTCCTCCTTTCAATAGCGAAATTTTGGGGTAAGGACATAGACATACCAGCTGGTAGTAAATGGGCAGACAATCTTATCTCCCACGTTCACCGACTTAACTAAGCTACCGACTTGGACAATTTCGCCCATGAACTCATGGCCCATGATAAACCCAGTGCCGGACGGCTGATGACCGCGGAAAACATGGAGTTCGCTGGGTTGAATTAGCAAAAAACAGAAGAAACATTGGAAGCAGAAAGAGAAAATGAACCGCACAATACAAAAAAAGGGGGGTGTTTCGAAAGTAGTGATGCCTCTCTGCTTGAATCTCTGCTTGAAGAAGGCCATGTCGCCAAAATGCCATAGTAATAAACTACCATACAAGCAAAGCCACATAAAGAAAAGAAAGGGGAGACTTACAAGAAAAAAAAAGGGATACATACCTCCCGCAGAGCGCCGCATATTTAACTTTAACAATGATATCTGTCGGTGACTGGATCTTAGGCACCGGCCGTTCCTCCACGGCAATCTTGTAGGGTCCCTTAAAGACGACCGCGCGCATGGTTTCCTTTGTAGCCATGGTGAGAATTTTTTTTTTTTTTTTTTTTTTTTTTTTTTTGGGCCTGGAACCTTTTTGACTGAGGATATTTTTTTATATAGAAGGAGAGAAAGGAAGACGAAGCAAAAGGGTGGTTGGGTATTTAGCGGAGATTTCAAGGCGAGATCCGTGGCTGGAAGGAAAAACCCGTAACGGCCCTCGGGAGGGAAGAGTATATTTCGATATATTTCGTTCTTATGCCCTTTGAAAGTGATTTTATTTTGTAAATTGGGTGCGATGCGACGTGGATCAAGCTGTGTAATAGGATGGATGCGCCGTCGAGTAGTCTGGTTTGGCCCTTTGCTGCGTACAGAAGTTAACTATATAAGTTATACAGTAGTTACTCCGTACAGTATCACAGCGATAATTGCCGGGTCCTCCGCAAGCGCATTTTAACAGACTACATACGCTGCGTATATCAAGCAGAGCAGAAAACGAAAAAGATACTGCCCCGCTGTGGGCTTCTCTGTGTTGTTATTTAACTAGTTAACCATAGAGGTTGTTCAGCTTCGCCTCGGCTCACAATCACAGAAGCCGATGGCGGTTTGTTCCCAACTTGAACGGGAGGGAGGGAGAGGATTCGAGGAGCCATCGTCCAGTTATCCTCTTCCCGTCCACTTTGAAACATAAATGGTGGCATCCATGGAGAGATAATAATAGACCCCCCCCAAGCCAACAACCAAAATCGAAGCACAGAGTGAGTGTCGCAGGCGGCAGAGCCGGTAAGTTATTAGTGAACTAAACCACCCCGTTATAGTTAAGTGCGGGGAAGGGGAAACTCTGCAGCTCGGTGTCCAGGGTCTTTTTTTTCTTTTCGTTCCCGCTAATGCTGCCTCCATAGCAACCTCCTGTTAAAAAGGGACATTATTATTGTCAACCCACGCGAGCAAGCCAACTGAGCCAAAAAATATCAATAGAGAAATACATAGTAAATAAAATTTAGAAGCCGGAGGTGGAGGTGGTTTCGTTGTTGTGGGGTATGCCCCCCCTTAGGCGCCGGGGGCATGCCATACACAATCTAACGCGATAACAATCAACTAAAACATAAAGAATGAGGCTCTCCACGAAAACTATTAAGCAGCCATTCGAAGCTGGAGAGAAAAAGATAGGGGAGGGGAATTGACTATTTCATAATCCGCGTACCAATAGCGGTTCGATAGTACTTCTCATGCTGGAGGAGCTGATCGCGTCCCAAAAAGTAGAATTTTGTAAAAATGCAGGGTGGGTCAGATTTAGGTAAATATATTAATAAATAAATAAATAAAATAATTTCAAATCTCCTTTCTTCTTTACACACTTCAAAGAGCATTTGGGAGTCAGACCAGAGCGAAGCTGAGAAGGGAGAGGTAGACATGAGAATAAATCCTTAATATCTGAGCTGAGCGTTTGAAGGGAAAACAGAGGAGCGGTTCCAGTCACGGCGAAAACAGATAACAAAAAGAATCCTGCGCGAATTCCACCATCCCCGGTTGAGATTAATAAAATAGAAAACTCCCGAAACCCAGACTCCAATTGCAACGCCATTTTACAGGCTTGCTAATAGAAAAAAAAGAAAAAAAAAGAAAAAAAAAGAGAAAGAAAGAAAGAAAAAGAAAAAGCACGTAATTAAGAATGACAAAAGTCTCGACAAATCAGGAGAAAAATAGAGGGAAACGCCCAAATAAAAATCAAAGCCAAATCCAATCCAACAATGCAATACCTCTTTCGCCGTGCCCGATGATGATATGTTGGTATGTTGTTCTCTCTAAGGTCCCGATCGTGCATCAAGGGCTGGTTCTGAAAACCACGCATACAAGTACGGCCCGATCGACTGTTCCGTACCACCATGGTAATCGAGGCTAAATGGTCCCTTGGGAAGAAAAAAAAGTTGAAATGAAAGGAAAGTTCAAGTCCGAGTCAAAAACGATTCTAGTACACCATACACAGTAGCTCCGCTTCTAGGATGAATTTGCCTTCTTTGTATTTCTCGGCGGTTTCGTATGCCTTGTCGTACTTCCACCCGACTGTCTCTTTGCACTGCCGGCACATAATGTCTCGAACAACATGTCGGCCAGTCGTCATGCTGCGCTCTACAGCTTCGGCTTGGGTTATGTTGACAACGCTATTGAAGAGGAAGGCTTTGCCATGTTGGCCACGGAAATTCTATTTTTGGAGTTGTCATGTTAGTCTCTGTTGAGTGCTACGAAAGAATAAGAAGGATAGGAGGGGTAAGAGGGGGGATTATTTTATGGAGAATGAGAGACAGCTAGAGAGGCAGGTATGGCTGAGGACAAGGGAGGGACAAGGTGCTACTAACTCGGCTGATGATATCGTGATAATCGGCCAAGTGGGTTTTGCAGGTCTTGCATCCGAAGATCTTATTAGAAGAGAGGTAGATGTTGTATGAAAGACCCATCGCGAAGGGCAGCCGCCACTGTTCGCCTGCACAAAACCAGTGACAGGCTCCACGTCAGTTGTCACGAGAAAACAAAGTAGTAGTTTTCTCGATAATACTGTTAAATTCTCGAGGAGGAGCTGAGGTAGCCTGGATGTAAGTTTCTTATCAAGTAGAAGAAACAAGCTGCAATTAGGAAAAAGCAGCTGAGTTCTCGTTCAAAGTAAGTGAAGATGACAAGTATTAAAATAGTTTCTTGTACAGAGGTCTAGCTCTTTGGTGGATGATCTGTGAGGATGAGATGATGACAATGATGGTGTATGAGAGGAGCGCTCTGGGAATTTAAGTCTCGTCACAGCACACGAAGATTTAGCTCTAGCTGCCGTTCCCTGCGGGTTTCCCTGTCGAAGGAAAATGCTCCCGGCTACTATCGCTCGGTATGAAGAGTAGGTCTTGCCACAGAGGTTGCCAGTTCTTGTCCCTACCAGAGGCAGTCAAAGAGAAGCTCTGGGGCTGCCCGGGTACTGTAGATAGCAGTTCGCTTTCACAGCAAGACACAGAGGCGGCGGCCCTCTTGCTACGGATAAATAAGGTAGCTGAGGCAAAAAACGACTTGTGCTGCCGGTATGGTTTTGAGGGATATGTCGAGGTATGCTGAAGTCTGAGCCTGCTTGATCGACGGACAGAAGAAGCGCTGGAAACTTGGAGGAAACTGGCCGGTTTAGTAGAAGATGGGTGGATAGATCGATAGATAAGATAGCTAGATAGATACTACGGGCCACTTTTCGTTAATTTCCCGATTTTGACCAAAAATCCAGCAGGTAAGGAGAAAACAGAATGTGAGTTGCTGAGGGATCAGGGCAAGGAGGGAGAGAGGAGGCAGCAGGAGCCGCAGGAGGAAGCGATAATGATAACGACCCATGGGGATGGGGATGGGGGGGGAACGGCGCTGGAACGAACCAACCAACTAACTAACTGCTAACGACTAGCGTCGTCGTGGCAAGGGATCGTAGGCTATGTAGCGTTGAAAAAGTCCGCTTGTTGATTGGGGTTGACCAAGTAATTCACGCTGCAGCTGGTCACACAGTCCATGATAGGATAGGATAGATGAGATGTATGGGGGGGATGTAACGGATCGTTTGGACACCGGGCGTGTTTTATTAAGCAGCGGTCACTGGATCACTGGATCACCGCCCGTCCAGCGGAAGTTGGCAACAAGAATTATAATAAGTTAGTTACCGCTGCTGGCTGGGGGAGGAATGTTGTTCCGTACTTAACGTTACCTAACTATGCGCCGGAGCAAGAGCAAAGCCTCAAAATGACGAAATGTAAATTGCAATCTGTAAATGTACAAAACGAACAAACTACATATGCAGGCACTCTTACCAGCTATTTAGGGACTACGGAGTGCACTCTAGAATATATAACTATATTAAAGTATCCCCTTAGATTTACAGTATGATGTTTTCTGAGCCTTTCGGCTGGCTGTTTAGACCGACCGCTTATGATAGATATGACATCATCATCAACAGCAGCGGGACCCTACCCCTGAATTGTCGCCCGATTTTGGTAATTATTTTTGCAGTCTCGAATTCATCCCAAAAATCAAGAACCAAAGGTCTTATTATTAAATATCTTCTTAATATATTAAACATTCTCACTCAACTGAAATAGTTCAAGAGCCAGGTCTGGTAGATAATAATGCCCAACGCTGCTGCTTTTTTTGCATTGGCAAAAAGCAAATTAACCATTGGTATCCAAGGTCGTGCATAGGTTTAACTCGACCAGAAAAAGGCAAGCAGCATAGCCTTAGAACCACCCCCCTTCTCTCCCCCTTCGCCCCCCCTCGTTATATTGACGACACAAATTCGCTCAACGTTGATGTAGCCTGTCACAATTAGCCTCCCAGAAGTTTCTGCAATCCGTATGCCCCCAGAGCTCGATCCACCACTCTCCGAAATTGTCGTGAACAATCCCATCAATTTTAGGAATCCTCTCATCCCGCTTCAACCCACATAGTCCACACGGATGCGATGCCTTGAAAGCCCCGTCCTCTTCAACCGTTCCCGTCTTCACTTGCACGTTATTTGGTAAAACAGGCACCGCACGCCCACCAGCGGACAAAATGAACGAGTTCAAGTAACTACTTCGTTTGCGCCACACTTCAAGGACCTCGACGGCCTCTTTCTCTTCTTTCACGTTTTCGCTTTTATTCACGCTATTGAGCTTCATCCCCCCGGCCTTTACGGAGGCGGGGCCAATCTTCATGCTCTGACTTAACACGGTGTCTCGTTTCCAACGAAGTGTACGCCCCGCTAGGATGCGTGCCATGACCTTCAAATCGAGCTCGAGGGAAGAAGCTAGCTTCGTGTCTTTCGTCTCCGTTTTCTTGCACTTGACGACTTTTTGATAATATTCTTCTAGGAGCGGGGGAAATAGAGGCAGAACAATTGATGGCGGGGGGATATTCATTGGGCGATGTTGGAAAGTAGTAGATTTCGTTGGCGCGGTGGATGGTATTGGGATTTGTGTAGATATTGGTTCTTTTGCATCTGGTTTCATCACCTCAGTCGGTCGGGCGATGGGTCTTGATGGTTCCATACTGGTTGTAGGAATTGCATCTTCGGTCAGAGCAGGGTCTTTGAAATCTCCCCAGTCATCATCGTCCGATTGTTCAGGTTTTGACGGAACGACGTTACTACAAATACTTTCTTCGAACTTTGTCCAGCCCTTGTCCCAGGGACTGATATCAGGCGCTACCACCTCGGTTGCTTTTTTGTCATCTGTCCTAGCATTAGAGGGGAATAAATCAAGCAACGACTGCTGCTGAAATTGTTCAGTTGTGGCTTCTATCGCTGGTAAAGCGGTATTCGAGGCAGTATTGTTGCCAGTATCCCAGTCAAGTAAATCACCAGCATTGCCGTTGTTAGTGTTTCCCTCAGGTGGATTTGCTGTTTCAAACTCTCCCCAATCATCCGTATCATCGTCATTTGTCACATCTTCCGTAAACGCATCAAATAATACGTCCGTGCCGCCTTCCTCTCGCCAGAGACCTTTGCTTGAAGAGGTAGACGCTATCTGAGCTGGTTTTACCTCTGGTACAGGCGTGTGGGATCTGGAATTCCGTTCACTATTGTTTTTGCTTGCGGTGCGGGCTTCTCGTGAGGTGGATAAGAATGAACCCCAGGCTCCTCGAGTGTCGTCTGAATCAAAGAAACGCGAGGCTCGATCGTTCTCACGACGCGGCTGCTGGGATGACTGGTCCGACTGTGCGGTAACATTCGGTTCACCGAAAGCTGCCAGAAGATCGGCAGACATGGCAGTTATTCATAAATACGGAGTAGTCGAAGTAGATATCAAGCTTCGACTTTTCCGCGATCCCGTCGAGAGAGCTATTCGAAGCCAGCGCCCCCCTCATCACGATGGTAATCTGCACCCTTAAATAGTCTCGCACTAATTATGCGCGCAAGATATTCACCTAGGATCCTACTTAAAAGTTCCCGTTTTGTCAAAGTTGTTCTGTGAAGATAGAGTTTCCCCAGGTAGTTGGGGATGTTGATTGAGGTGAGTGACACAATGCCAAGACCGATCCCTGATGTGATCGCAAGAAACCGCTTATATAATCATCAACGCCGAAAGCTAAACGCTGCCAATATTCGACTCTATGCGGCGTATTCAATCCAATACATTCTCTCCCAATACTTAACTTGAAAGTACGGTTCGTTAGGTGAGTACGGTTCTTTAGGTGAACCATGATTGGCTGATTTAGCCATCAACCATTAGAGGAACTCGTGAAGCTAAAAAGGCTTCCGGGATCAGCTCTCGAGAAGCCGCTAAGAACTCGCACCACCTCAACGTCACTACTAAACAGCAAGGTCAAAGAAGGAAGCAGAAATATAAAACCATAGTCCGACGATGCCATGAAAACTGTGGAGGAAGCTCGGTATTGTCTATGTTTCCCCTTTATTATTATTTTTCTCGCTGCTAATACATTTCGAAGGAAGCGTTGGCATTCGCTCTTCAGCGGCAGATCCTCGTTAGCCGAGCTTAAGCAGGAATTGAAGAGCAAGGACGGTGACAAGTTATGTCAAGATGGGTTGAGATCGGTTTGCTGGAAGGTCAGTAATATTCAACCTGAGTGAAGCCGCATGTTCGTCTACAGTTTATTGCTAAACAAAGGACCAGGCGTTTCTAGTTCACCAAAACCTCGATACCGCTTCATGGCCTGCAGAGATATCCAACTCCAGGACTGCCTATCAATCCCTCCGGGAACACTTCCTGCGGTATATAGAACATCCAGATGACCTTCCATCTACAGTAGATCCATTAGCGGAAGACGATGAGGTGTGCCTGCACCCCCTTGCAACAAATGGTAATCCGTCAACCTGTGTCTAACACATTCCTCCCATAGTCTCCTTGGCAAACCCTCCGGCGAGATGAAACCATAAGGGCGGAAATATACCAGGATGTGGAAAGATGTATGCAGGAAAACTATTTCTTTCGCGAGCCCAAGACGAAGGCACGGATGCTGGATATACTGTTCATATACACAAAATTGAATGCCGATCTTGGGTACCGACAGGGCATGCATGAGCTACTCGCGCCTGTTCTGTGGGTTGTAGAACACGATGCAATCGACAAAAAAACCACAGTTGTTTCAGCCTCCGATACTGGTTCGGAGGATTTGATGCTACAAGTCCTCGATATGGACTATATGGAACATGATGCCTTCACCATCTTCTGTGCTATCATGCAGACAGCAAAGTTATTTTATGAACAAGAGGCCGGAAGGGTACCTGGGGTCCGATCAGATGTTTCGCCCATCGTTTCGCGAAGCGAGCATATCCACCAGGCCTTACTCAGAGCTGTTGACCCAGAATTGGCAGATCATCTACAAATCACAGAAATACTGCCCCAAATATTCCTAACGTGAGTATTGGTAAAACTTGAAAGTCCTGCGTTGTTGCTGATCTTTGATAGTCGCTGGATACGTCTGTTATTTGGGCGAGAATTTTCGTTCCACGAAGTGCTGAATATATGGGATGTACTATTTGCCGAAAATATGAGACTCGAACTCATTGATGACGTTTGCGTCGCAATGCTTCTACGGATTAGGTGGCAATGTAAGCATTTACATGTTGAATTGTTCTGAATGTTGATTGCTGATAGAACCTCTTTAGTGCTCGATGCCGATTACTCATCTGCCCTAGCACTGCTGCTCAGATACCCTGCGCCAATCCCCTACAAGCCAGTAACTTTCGTGGAAGATGGCTTATTTCTTGAAAAACATCTAAATTGCGAAGGTGCAACATTACTTATACAGAAATATTCAGGAAAGGTACCTGATCCAAACAAGCAGTACAAACCACCAAGTCTAAATGCAGTCCCGCAATTCTCGTCTCGCAGGAAGAAGAAACCCACGACCAGAGAACCCAGCAATGCGCCGAATAAAGTTCCGTCCCCGAGCCTTTCTCCAGTGCAAAGCCACCAACGACGACTTGATTCTTTGTTCCAGGACGTGTCACAGGGGCTGCACCGCCGTACAGAGGGATGGGGTGTAACGAAAGTTGTTCGAGGCGCAATGGTTGAAGCCAGACGCAATATTCAAAACATCCAGTCCAGCGCAAGTACTCCGGCACCCCGACGCACAGAAAGCCCGCCCCACGACTCACCCAGCCCTCCACATGTCAGCCTAGCGACAGTACGTAGGTTAAATGCTCGAATTTCCGCTCTAGAGAGCCGGAGCCAGGCTCTGGCCGGAATGTTGGGCGACGCCATCAACGAGCTACGCACTCAACAAGAGGATCCAAACAAGTCTAACACTGAAGCTATCGATCTTGCCTTGGCTAAAATGCAATTTGTGCAAGTGTACCTAGCAGACCCAACGATGCCAATCCTCGATGAAAGGAAATCAACCACGCAGGCAGCTGCTAGAGCGCGCTCCAGTGATCCTGTTTTCAGAGAACGTGTGACAAAACCGGCAGCCGCGGTGAGCAAAGAAAATAACAATCCCAACGGCGAACGAAAGCTAGAGAAAAAGCCAGCATGCCACGCCCTGCCTAAAACGAGAGACGCAGAGTCTGCAGATATCATTAAACCGGTGCCCTTGCGACCGGCAGCACGGGCAGCCCGCGCGCCCATTGCACAGTCACCATTTTCGTGGATGCTAGGCGATAGCAAAGAGCGTTCAGGATTTGTGACGTCTGTGTCTGCGCCTCCGGAGCAGAGTCGGAGTATAGGCACGCTATTTGGAGATAACCGGGGTGATGTGAGGAAGCTAGCCGGAGACGAAGAGGATGGTGTTGTCTTAAATAGCTTACGCGGGATAGCATCCAAATCGTCCTAATTGTGGTAATGTCTGTTTGTGAACATTGTAAGCTCTAGGGGTTGGCGGTTTCAGCTCGTTTTAATTCAACGAGGCGTTCGCATCCATTCGAATTACGTGCTCTTTCTGTCTCAGCAATTGATAACCCATACATTGTTTTATAGAGATGGAACGTACGGGAGGTAGATTGAGGAGCGCAGTTATGTTTTTCTAGATTACAATTTTCGCGATGAATGACCTTATGAAAGAATTTTGTTTGCACCTTTTCATATTTCCATGAGGCTCTCCTCCTACCCACTCAATTTTTTTAAACTTCCAGCCATTTAAATTTAGCTCTGCCGCACATGTATAGGAAACCGTGAAGTCATGTGCAGTCATTCCATCCATGGCTCCTAGGAGAAGAGCTAGTGACTCTTGCAATGTTTTGCAAAACTCAGCACAAATAGGTTCAGCTACTAGTTAACTCCTCCATTGGATTTGAGGGTGAGCATGAGAGCAGAGCATTTAAAAATCCCAGAGTCGATACCAGGCAACTGATGCAGGTACATGGTTGCTCTGCCCAGTTCTTGTAATGAATGCACTCTATCCTATCCTATCTCAAGCTAACCCCTCCAACTGGCGTGGGAGAGTTGGTGCATCCGCGGGGGGAAGCTCAGCCACTGGAGTTTAGTTCAAAGGCCGGTGGCACAGGGGGTCGAGTTGGTTCTGCCGCTGCCTTGCCCCACGGTCTTCTCGTATAACTAACTATCTAACGGTCGCCCTGTTTGTTCGTCTGGGACGGGAGTGGCAAAATTTGTATGTTCCTTTCTTCGAAAAACAGCCCATGACTTGAGAGGAGAGCAGTCAAGTTATTTTGTTTTGTTATTTTTTCCTTCTAGATAGCTAGGTAGAGTCACTCCTATTGCTGCTGCTGCAAACAACGATCTCTGCTACTCTTTTACTGTACAGTAGCTACTCTGTACTCCGTAGAGTGCTGTGTAGGTAGTTAAATACATAAAAATTAATCATTTAGTTCGTTATTAAATATGCAACAACCCATGGCAAGCCGCAGACATAAACTCTCTCTCGAACCTCCAGAACCGCCCAACCCGCTGCCAACCAAAGTCAACCTGCCGCCAACACTGCAGCAGACATCAAACTTTGAACGGCTTTTCTTTAACCCTCTCTAAATATCACCAGCCATCGCAGCAGTTGAGCCTGCAATCCTCGCTTCCTCCTCTTCCTCAGACATCCCTTCCCAACGCCACTCGAAAACCAGCCAAAAAAACAGCATCAGAACCTCTATTTGATCCTACTTTGAAGCCCGTGACGCCTGATCAACCTTACCCTGCGGCGATTTCCTCCCTTGCCCTAACCACAGCGTGCGAGAAAAACCGCAACACATGTCGTCTTGACACATCTGATCGATAGCGCGGGCGGTCCACATCCACCACGCCTAGCCTGAGGCTTTATAGCAACCCCCCGAAGCTGTCTGTCCATGGCTCCGTTGTCGGACATCATGGGGTCGTCGGAGCGGCGTACAGTTGAGGATGATGGTTAGTGCAAGCTTGTTCTGTTGATCTGTTTGTTCTTCTTCTGTGTGTGAGACTTCCGCTGCGGGGAGCATTTTATTGAGTACTCCTACTACCCCTCTTAAAAAGGGAAAGATGTTGAAGAAGAAGCCCGCATAGTCTGCTGTCGCTGCGGGATGCGGTGGTGGGTTCAGAGAGGAACTGGACTGTTCTACAGGTGAAAGTAAGACATGGATCGAGCGAAGGCCAAAAATTTATTTACATCTTGCTCCCTAACCCGGGAAGATGTAGTTTTAGCATGTGGAAGACGCCAAAACCCCCGCCTTCGTTTCAAGGGGAGAACTAAAGTGCAATCCAGGGACCACCAAATCGAATGGTTTTGATCACAGCGACAGGCAAACCTTTTCTCTAAGAGGCGAAATGAATAAATTCCGGACGTGTTACTGACGAGCTTTGAGACAGGCGAGCCCAGTCCTCTCTCGTCTCCTCCGGGACAACAGACTCCTTCGTCGTTAATGCCACCGCCAGGGCCTGCAAACCGGTCAAGGGAAAGTCTTTCCTTGCGAACTACAGATGATACGGGCTTTTCGCAAAAGAGGCAGTCATTAGATGCTAGCTCCTTGGAATATGACTACATCTCAAGGTCCGTATTGTCTCTACATCCTTTTTTTTTTTTCGAGATTTACCGTCTGTGAGAAAGTGTTCATAAACTTATCCCCTCTTTACAGGTCGCCTCTGCTCGAACATGAACACGGGCTCGGTCCATCGGGCTTGCAACGCATCAGACAAGCTCCTACTCTCCCGAACACATCGAATTCCACCTTCACCTCCCCCATCGCTTCGATCGCTTCGCAAAGTGTGGCGTCGTCTCGGTCACCATCAATGCATTTCTCAACAGATCGGTCTACGCCTGGCCTAGAGGATTTGCATCGCTTCCCTTCCGAGTCCCTCCATTCGTTCTCCTTCGCCCAACAATCTGAAGAATTCCTGCACAATCGGCAAAATGTACTGAAAAGGTCGATTGACTTCATGAAAGATCGGTTTGGTTTTGCAGCGAGCAATGTTCACCTTGCCAATGCCCAGGCTCGACTCAGCGGGGACGCAGAAATTCAGAGCATGATGGAATTGGTTTCTAAGGCGAATCTGCTGGATCGTGGCGAAAACCAGCCTGTGAATTCGGGTTTAGCAGGAGGCCCTCTCACCGGTCCGCCAGACATGGAAGGGGCTAATATATTTGAAAAGGCGTTCGCAACCACCGGGTCCCTATCGCGAACTACCGGTGAAACTTCATCTCGGAATGGCCCTGCGTCACCCCGACAAATTCTTGAGGAAAGTCAATATTTAAGTCCTATTGCAGATGACCATATAACACCCCAAAAACGGGGAATGAAGTCTGTTCCTTCATCAAGGCGTGTCAGTCTAAAGCGAACATATACGGACCTGGGGTCAGTTGCACTTCAAAATAAACTCACGGAGGCCCTAGCCCAGCCCTACTCGGCTGGCGAGACGCTCTCTCATGGTGGCATCTTGTATGGTCTAGGTGGCGGTGGTGCTTCAAGCGTTCACACTCATAGTAGTAAATGGTTTCCGGTTTCGCAGGCGGTGTTCACAACAGGATCAACAGCGCCCTGGACAATTCTCGCTGCTAATGATCTTGCATGTCTGGGCTTTGGTGTGACAGAAGCTGACATCAAAAAGCTGAGTATCCTAAACCTTGTCCAAAAGGAGAGAAGGCAGTGGCTGGAGTCGAAATTGCGGAAGCCTTCTCTAGATAATATAGGAAAACCCGATTCGCCGGACAAATTGAAAATAAACACCGTCAATACGGCATCTCTAGGTATGGGGAACGGTGTAACTGCGCAATTACTCAGTAAATCCCCTTCACACGCGACGAACGCTCGAAGAGCGAAAACCGAGGATGGCAGTGGTTCTACTCCCTATGGCCAAAGATCTGCGAAGAAAATGAATCATTCTTCCAATAAATCTCGTGGCGTTTTGCTGTGCGGTGACGTCGTACCGATCCTGAAGCGAAATGGAGTAACAGGATCAGCAAGCGTTTGGGTTATCGAAAAGCGAGGGGGGTTAATCTGGGTACTGGAAGAAATTGTAGAAAACACGGTTCATTTACGCTTTGACGATGGCGGACGACTACTCGAAAGTCAGGGTGATATCGAGCCAATTTGGGGTGCAAATATGCTCAAATCAGGGATCCACATCACGGATATTATTCCAAACGTCCCACGACCCCAGCAGGAGAATTTTGGAGAAGATGTGTTTAGAAGGATTGTCGAGCTGAAATACTTTACCGCTTTGACACGGAATCAAGCCTCCATCCCGATTACTATTACCGAATTATCGAGTCCTCATCATCTCCGTATCTCCCATTTCCCACACGTTGCCGGAATTGTGGTTTTATCGGCAACAACTCTGGACGTTATCAGCGCCAATTCTGTTTTTTCCGCCGCCCTTTTTGGTCAGGAGCATCTCAAAGATCTCAAGGTTACGGACTTGATCCCATACTTTGATGAATACCTCAACATTTTGACGGAAGAAGATGATGTGTCCTTAGTTGATGGAATGGTGATACCCGAACATAGCTTCCGGAGAGCAAGAGCGTTGTTGGTCATTCGGGACGGGAAAACGAAAGCTGCGTCCTTATTTTCAAGACCTTCTGGTCTTCCATCTCGTCACCGCGACGGAGCGGAGATTATGGTGGATGTTCAATTGCGCGTTGTTAAAAGTGAAACCATATTCCCCGCAAACTCAACATCCGATATCAGCGAGCACTCAACGGTAGATGATGAAAATGGAGCGCCTGTTGCCGTTACTGAAGTTGTATATGCACTGTGGATAACCTATTCACGACAACTTCACTCCTCAATGCAGGAGAAAAACCAACAACTTCAACCACTCTCAGCGAGATCCCCGTCTCTCCCACCACAGCTTTCCCCTGGCCAGCGGTCACCGACGCTACCTGCAATCGAACCCCCCCGCGTCGATTCGCCATTTATTGAGAACCAAGCTCAGCTATCGCTATTATCAAGGCAGCTAAACGAAGCTGCATCGGAACCTCTGACGGACAAACCCGTACAACCAGTGCCTGAAGTACGAAGCGCAGCAACAAAGAAAGAGATGCCAAAAAAGAAATCGATATCAGAATATGTCATCCTGGAGGAAATGGGCCAAGGCGCGTACGGGCAAGTGAAACTGGCCCGCTGCAAGAGAAACCCGGCAAGTAAGGTAGTACTAAAGTATGTAACAAAGAAGCGGATTCTGGTCGATACCTGGACGCGAGATCGACGCCTCGGAACCGTACCTTTGGAAATTCATGTACTGGATTACTTGCGCCGCGACGGCCTACGACACCCTAACATCGTTGAAATGAAGGGCTTCTTTGAGGACGATACCAACTACTACATCGAGATGGTCCCCCATGGGCTTCCTGGCATGGATCTGTTTGACTACATTGAGCTGCGATCGAAAATGGACGAGGATGAATGCAGGAATATCTTCTACCAGGTCGTCGATGCAATTCATCACCTCCATACCAAAGCACATGTTGTTCATCGTGATATCAAGGACGAGAATGTCATTCTTGATGGGGAGGGGAGGATAAAACTGATCGACTTTGGGAGCGCAGCTTATATCAGCAAAGGTCCTTTTGACGTCTTTGTTGGTACAATAGGTACGTGAAAAATCGTTTGTTACTATAAGATCCTTTTAAAAATTCTTGATGATACAGCGTCCCCCCTTTCTTTGCACTCTTAGAACACAAATAGTAACTGATATAATACCACGTGAAATAGACTATGCTGCCCCCGAAGTCCTCCAAGGTAAATCCTACGGCGGCAAGGAACAAGATGTCTGGGCCCTGGGTATCCTCCTCTACACCATCGTCTATAAAGAGAACCCCTTCTACAATATCGACGAGATCCTTGATCACCCGCTGCGCGTCCCCTATCTACCCTTCTCGGAAGAATGTATCGATTTGATTCGCCAAATGCTTGATCGGGACGTTGATCAGCGTCTCACTATCGAAGGAGTCATGCAGCACCCGTGGATGAAGCCTGCTTCATTGGCAACTGCCGTGGCTACAAAGGTTGAGGACGGTCCTACTGTTGTTAAATAAACATAGGAAGATTAAATGTGTAGACAAAAAATCAAAAAGAAAAGAGTTTGAAAATTTTGCTATGGACCTACAACATGTGTCCTTGATATACGTACCCGTGCCTGGTGACTTCTCTGGAAGAAGCCCAGGGGACGACAACTCAACGACAAGATAACGATTGACGACGACGACCACAGCAGCAACGACGGGTGGGATTGATTTGATAGTTTTCGGGGAACTTCTTCGCGTGCACAAATGGCAATAGTGGCCAACGAGTGTATGTTGCGTTATGCATAACATTTTGGCTGTAGGACGAGGTGGGTTCAGGGGACGGGAAAGGGAAGGAGAATCAAGAAAAAGGGAAAATGGAGAAAAATGGAAAATGGAAAATGGAATTGAGGAAGCAATTTCAAGGCCCCCCAATAAAAAATAAAGAAAAAAGAAAAAAGAAAAAAAGAATAGGAAAGATTCCTAGCATGTTTGAAGAAGTCGATATCCACAGGGCACACAAACAGCTTTCTCACGCATCTCATCGCCATCGCTCTTTATTTCAGTATCCCGTTCGGCGCCATTGTTCATTTTCATCATCATCACCATCATCTCCCCAAGGGCCATGGTACTTGTTCCATCCAGCCTCTGTTTCCTTCAAAAAACACAATATCATTGTATATGATTTTGATTTTGATTTTTTTCTTCTTTCTCTTTCTTTTCTTTTCTTTTTTTTTGGGGGGGGGGTTCTTCTCCCTTTTTTCCCCCTTTTATATCTTAACGCCTGCAGCCGGTAACTATAACTGGGATAGATAGATTAGATAACTGTTAAGCTATAACTATTGAGTTATTTTATTTTTTATTTGTTTTGTTTTGTTTTTGTTGTGTCTGTTCCTGTCCTCCACAGCGACCCTTTTCTATTCGTAAGAATGGGAAATTAGCTATAAATATATATATATATATATGGATATGACATTGTGTGACTTTCCTCTCCACGGACGTACAAACATACACACATACACACATACACACACACACACACATCTTCGTCTACATATATCTAGACTTACCACCTATCAATGCTATGGTATATACGGAGGTGTGGAACAGAAAGTCTTGCACACGTTAGAAATTGAAATTGCAGTACTGGATTCAAATTGCGCCGGCCCGCGCACATTCAATGTTTAAGGGGCTCAGGCCCTAAAGAATAGGCACTCAATAATAAATAATAGTGCCCAGTCAGCTGAGCAATAGGCACAACAGACGTCAAGCAGAGCCCGGGAGGATGGTATTCTCTTTACCACTTAAATTACTAGTGTTTGTAAGGACGTACAAGTACAAATGTTCCACACCTCCGTATTAGTTAGAAGATAAAACTAGCTGCTAGCCTAACGAAATCTACTCCGTAACTTACTCACTACGTTTGAGATCAAGACATTGTGTTCCCTAAATAATAATGCGGGCAAGAAGAGCAAGCGGATCGGATCCCGGCCTTCTCCAAAGAGCATACGCCAGAACTTGCAACATTGAAAGAAAGGCTCGACAATGGCCTTTTTGGCAGAGTAACCATATACGGGAACCTGTAGGAACCTTCAGGTGCCGTTTTCGCTCGTGTTTATTAATAATAAGCCCTCATTGTCTATTCGCGGGTTACTAACTAAACTTTGGAATTAGAACTTTAAGTAGAAATCACATGCCGCCGGTGAAATGCTAATGTTTGGACAGCTGACAACCCTCTCCCTCTCTCATACACACATACAATATCACAAAATTGAATAGGGCTTGATGCGGAGTTTGGAGAGCAGGCAATGAGAAATAAACGGCAGTGGGGAACGTCCATACCTAGGTTATGTACATGTACATTACATGTACTCCGTACAGCGTATGGATGGGAGGAGTAAGGAGCCGGGGTAACGGAGCTATTTCCACGCTAGAAGCACACTACAAGGACAGCGTTTTCGTTATCGATAAGAAGGGGAGGGGAAGACAAAGAAATAACTAGCTAACTGCCTAGGTAAGTTAGCTAACCTAACAGGAACACTGCGGGGGGGGATAACTTATCATACAGAATCAGGGTAGGTAGGGCATGGCGAGTTGGAGATGTAAGTACAGCTCAGCAGAAGAGGATTTTCGATATGAGGATCCCGGGTAATTAAGTATAGCTGGAGGTGATTAAATAGCTTCTTTTTAAGAGTCTTTATTATGATGGGAGGAATACAGATAATACGCCCTATAATAATCACAGTAGTAGAGCGAATAAATCACTGTCAGCCGCCACATTAGATGCAGCTGTCGTCGTGGTGGTGGTGGCATAGGAATGTTACTTGTAACTCTCCACTCCTAATACGTCTTCTATTCTGCTCTTGTTCCTTTTTCTCTCTCCCCCGCCACAACTAACTAGAGGTTACCACCATCACCACCAAATTGTTTCTTCCAAAGCTGAAGCTTGTCTTGCTCTTCTGGCTAAGACACAACAGTCCCACTGCTCTGACAAATCCTGGAGTTCGAGCAAACTTTCCTACATACAATACAGTCTTTACTTTGGAGGGATCACTCACCCCGAGCCTAGTGACCTGCTGGTATGACACGATCTGGCTCTTGTGAAGTCGATATGACGTGCCTGTGGTCATGATTTCTGGTCCACCTCGGCTCACCTCACCTGCCACCGCACTACCCTACCCTACCACTACTATTACCACCACCACTGCCACCAGCACCCACCAGTAAGTAGTCATTAGTTTTTGACCCTTTTTTATTTATTTGTTATTTTATCTTCAATAATAATACTAATAGCTCACCATCCAGCTGCTTGGACCTTGGTTTGCTCCGATCCCGTGGCTACCGTTGGGAATTCAAGCCCGGTGAGTGGTTTGTGTCTCCCACCCTATAACGGCGATAGGGTTAACTACTCGCTCCCGTTGTTGCCGGACGCTGACCTCATCGCTCTCCCGCGCTCTACCACAACCCCTCCGCAGAATTATTCCTCCTCCTCTCAACAAACTCTACCTGCCATCCGGGTCTGCAGACCGCTTGGACATTCAGCTCTCTGTCTGCTTAGACGGTGGACTGTCCCTACCTTCGTCATCCGCTTACTGAGAGTCATCGTCATCCTCGCTTATCATACTTCACTTGGTGACAGCAGTTGACCTGTTGCAGCCATCTACGCCTTACCCTCTATTGCCCTATGATCGCGCTGGATTCGATCCCCAAATCACCCCTCCCGGTTGTCTCTTACCTACCTCTTACTTAGTCCCTTTATCATTCCTACCGCCAATCCATTTCGTTCCCGATATTTAAGTGTGATCGGCTGTGCACCAAGCTCTCTCTTTCAAGCTTGTTCCCTTTAAGTACCAAGTTACAACATAACCCAACAATGACTTCGATACTGCCTGATGAGATGATGGAGTCGCCTGGCCCGACCACACCAATGAGCGTGGAATCCGCGGACAACCACCCGGGTATGCCCCCGAAGAGAAAAAGTGAGAAGCTTCTGCATGGACTACAGCGTATCGCATCAAGCCCTTCCCTGTTGAAAACTGGCAGGCAGCGCTCTTCGTCTCTTGGTAGCCGGCGGCACGGGAAAGCTTCAATGTCCTGTGTCTCTCTTAACTCAACATCCTATACGCAATGTTTTACAAGCCCAGCCTCACCACAGATGTATGGGTCTCTCGCGGCTAGGAACAATACCGCCCCCCACAGCCAGGGCGTTCATGATGAGAACAGCATCCCAATAAGGGTTGTAACGTCTGATGCTGCTGCTGCTGCTGTCAATACCACTTCCCATAGCTCCATACCGCTCCCTGCAGATATGCGGCCAACGTCCAGAGGCAGTCTTCTACCGAGTTCAATGGAACTTGACGAAAACCTTTGTGAAATGCCGGAAATGGTTACAGTTATGGTGAAATCACCGAAGCCTCGGTTTGAATTCTGGGCGGATATGCCGGAGGAAATTAAAATGGCCATTCTGCAGTATCTACCCGCTAAAGATCTCTTTAGATGCTCCCGCGTGTCCAAAGCGTGGAACAAAATGTGCTTCGATGGACAGCTGTGGGCTAGGCTGGATACATCCACCTACTACACCGATATACCCAGTGAAGCCTTGGTAAAAGTGATTACCGGTGCAGGCCCGTTTTTGAGGGACTTGAACCTACGTGGCTGTACCCAGCTGGAAAACGCATGGTTGTCACATGGAGAGCTCATATCCAATACTTGCCACAATCTCGTCAACCTGTGCATAAGGGATTCCAGGATTAACCGAACAACCCTCCATTTGTTAATACGGAAGAACCCCAAGCTGGTCCATGTTGATGTATCTGGACTGTCCATAGTTAGCAATGCCTCCATGAAAACAATCTCTCAGAACTGTCCCCAACTGGAATTCCTCGACATCTCCTGGTGTAAGGGCGTCGACGCCAGAGGGTTGAGACGGATTGTCGCCTCTTGTCCTCACTTGAGAGATTTGCGGGTGAATGAGCTGTCCGGCTTTGATAATCGTCAACTCCTGGTGCAGCTGTTCGAGACAAATAGCCTGGAACGGCTGATACTCTCCCACTGCTCCTCCTTATCGGATGCAAGCTTGAAAATTCTCATGGAGGGGGTCGATCCAGAGATCGACCTTTTGACCGGCCGTGCTGTCGTTCCTCCACGGAAATTGAAGCATTTGGATTTATCCCGCTGCCGCTCTTTGACTGATGTGGGGATCAAAAGCCTTGCCCATAACCTTCCAGACTTGGAAGGGCTGCAGCTGTCACAGTGTCCAAATATAGGGGATAATGCCCTCCTAGAAGTCATCCGAACCACTCCCCGCCTTACACACCTGGATCTCGAGGAATTAGACAAGTTAACCAACACGTTCTTACTTGAGCTCTCAAAGGCGCGGTGCGCGGGAACCCTCCAACATTTGAATCTTAGCTACTGCGAAAGAGTCGGCGACACAGGGATGCTACAACTTTTGAAATCCTGTCCCCGTATCCGGTCCCTCGACCTCGACAACACAAGAGCCTCCGATCTTACCTTAATTGAGCTCTGCAAACAGGCCCGCACGCGCGGATCGAGCAATAGCTTCCCCCGTCTTGGCTTCAGAGTAGCCGTCTTTGACTGTGGAAACGTCACCTGGGTAGGCATTAGAGAAGTGCTGTCCTGCAACACGTTCGTGGCACGCCCGTTTCCCATCGCCACCGCCGCCGGAGCCATACCTCCCAAAACCCCTACCGAATCAAACCAATCTCTATCATCATCATCATCCTCCTCCTCCTTCTCCTCCTCCTCTACCTCCGGTTCCACCGATTCCACAACCTCCACCACAACCCTCACAGACCCCCATCCCACGTCCTCAATCATCCCAATCACCACAATAACAACCACCACCCCCATAACCCCAAACCCTGAAACCCCCTCCAACCCTTCCTCCGACACCATCCCCACGACCCCTCCCCCGCCACCCAGCGCCACAATCCTCTACCCAAAAGAAATCATCGACCTCAAATGCTTCTACGGCTGGCAGATGATGGTCAACGAACACACCAAGCGCGTGCTGCGCGGCAACCTCGCGGCCGCCATGCGGCTCGAGCGCAAATGGGCGGATTATATGATGGCGAACGAGGAGGCTGGATCGGGCGGGGCTGGGGCGCGCCGCAGGCGGCGGAGGGCGAGGGAAGTGGAGCGCATGTATAATGAGGATGATGAAGGGGATGAGAGTGCGTATGGGCCTGCGGGACTGGCGCCATTGGGGGGACGGAGGAGGAGGGCGCGGAGTGGAGGGTGTGTGGTAATGTAAAAAGTGAGGGGGGAAGGGGGAGATAGGTTAGTGAACTCCACCATTTTTTGAGACGGATATATGGTGTTACGCACGTTCCTTATGTGTGTGTTTCTTTGACAACTGCATATCTTTTTCCGGTTTACCTTTTTTGATAATAAATGCTACTTAACAGGCTGGTTTACCCCTCACCATGATCCTCTTTGTATCTTGAACATATATTTCCTTTTTTATTCCACTCTGCCATTTCCCTTCTCCCCGCTCCCTCAGTTTCTGTTCCCCATCTAACACTGACTCCTTATGTACTCGTACATTTTTCCTCTTATTGTCTCTTTTCCCCCTTATTGTCCTAACTACTGTTGGTTATATATTGCATCCATTTCACGCGTTGGGAGTTTGCAAAATTATCGATCTAACCTTGTCTCACCTGCCTCCTCGCCGCTAGGCTCCCGATGTATGTATGTACATACCTCGTGGAGAAGGCACCAGCTGGCCTACCTCATTTTTCCAGAAAGCGATGATGTATGATGTATGATGTATGATGGGATGGGATGGGATGGGAGAAGGGTCATTTTTGCATATTACATCCCTGCCATACCCACCTTATCCCTTGATGGATGGGGACGAGTACGTACGCTATATATATATATATATATGAAAGCGGAGCAAAGCGTCCGGGAGTAAGGGATAGCTAAACCCGACGGGTCATCTGGATGGAAGGGGGATATGTTCTGCGGATCAGTTAATGCGTGGGGGGTAAGTTATTTGCTATTTATGTATGGGTTGGAATGGGGCGGGGTTACACGGTAGTTATACGGGGCCAGGCCTAGCGGTGTTGTTCGTTTGTTAACTATTTACCTGTGGGTGGTGGGGTGGGTTGTATTGGGCGATTTTGAGAGTTAATGGTGTAATGTTATTGTCTGGGTGGCTTTCTCCAGTTCCAGAGTCGGTGTTGGTTGGTGTCTGTTGGTTTTTTTTTTTTTTTTTTTTTGTTTGTTTGAAAGATCTATTCTTCAATTTCCATTTCCTTTCTGATATTGTGTATGTCCCCTTCATCTTGTTAGTCTTTGTTTTAAACTGGTAAGTTAGCTTTCTCTCTTCTTTGAAACGAAAGCTTTTTTCTTTCCTATTTCTCCGTCTCTTGGTCTTATAACGTACGTTACATACCTACGTACTTGATCCAACCACTCTCCTGACCCCTTGTACGGAAAGTACCATTACACTAATCTAGCTATGGGACACACTACCTTAAGAAATATGGGGTATATGATATGTGCTGTATGATCCACGAACGGAGGAATTGATTAGGTCCTCTATAAAACTAAAAGCGGGATACACCTCAGTGGTCGTGGAGGTACCTATATAGAATGATTCCGCCATGGGAAGTTTGATTTTCATACGCTGAATATAGATAATGGATCAAGGCAACGGCCTAAAATTGAGATGAGGGAGCGTTTGACATGGCGCAGGAGAACCGTTTAGGGATTTTTATTTTTATTTTTTTAGGTCCTGCGTATAGTTCTTTATGAATAACATGCTATTCCTCGAAGAATCCGCCGTCGCTGTCATCGTCATCATCATCATGATTAACATCATCATTATTATTCTTCCGGCCATTCATATCCACATCCTCCATTCTCGATCCTGAACTTCCCAACTTCCCCTTCTTCACATCACCCCGCTTCTCGTTCTCGTTCTCCTTTTCCCTCTTCTTCTTCCCATGCTTCTTGCCACCCGCCTCCACAGCCAGCGACAATCCATCAACGCTCTCATCCCCATCCTTCCGTCCCGACAGCACTGCTAACGGCCCGCTATTCGCCGTCGTCTTCTTCTGCCCAGAAATGCCAATCCCAAGCTTCCCATCCCGCAGAAGCTCGAGCGTGCCGTCCTTCATACTCTGCTCGACCGCGTGCCACAGCGGCGGCTTCTCGCCCGAACTGTTGCGGATGATATCTGAGTCCTCCGGCTCTGGCTCCAGTTCGGGAGCCTGTTTATCGCGCCGCTGGTTCGGGTACAAGGATATGTATTTCTCGGTCAGGGGAGAGTATATAGCGTAGTTGAGGTCGACTTGGGTGAGGTATATCTGTTCCTCGAGGGAATCTAGTTCCTCTTTATTTGGAGTTGGGTCTGATTCTGTGAGTGTCTTTTTCCGTCTGAGGAGTTTGTTCAGTCGTCGGGTTGCTGCTTTTCGTTCTGAGAGTTAGAAGGACGGAGCGCGTTGTTAGCATCCGTAAAGTAAAGTATACGTATAAGCTTTGTGTGTGTGCGTGTGTGTGCGTGTGTTAAAAAACCTCGGTCGTTCTACATACCCAAAAACCTCACAAAATGATATCTCTTAATCATTGCCGCCCGATTCTTTCGAGATTCAACAATTTCCAAATCCCTTTCATACCCCACCAGTGCCCTCTCCTTCTCTATCTTGACGTCGGCCGGAAGATGATCGGCACGCTTTAAGAGGCGCTTAATGTCGCGAATTTTGTTCTTAAGTTCGCCTGCGGAGGGGAGGTCTACATCACGGGAACGAAATGGTTTCACTGCGGCGCGTCCCGCAGTATAGGCGCGATCATCTCGCTGCGACTGTGCTTTGGTGTATGGGTTTGGATCATGTATTCGGGGGTTGCTGGGTTGCTTGCGAGTTTTACTATCAAACTCGCTTCGATCGTGGTATTTTCGGCGGTCGTCCTGCTCGTCTCGAGCTCTTGGAGAAGCCTCTCGCGCATCAAGATTGTTCCCCCTATGTCTCTTTGAGGTCTCGAAGGAAATTGAGTCGTCTTCTATATCCTTTCGTTTTCCTTGCTTCGTGAATGAAGCCATGATGGTACTGGAAACACTTGAGTTTACCCGATGTATGGGTGCGGATGGGAGAGTCAAAGAGGGGAAATTGACCTAATCCATGCGTTTGTAAATGGGTCTTATAATTTATCGCCGCCGTAATAAGTTCTAGTCAAGAAGTGAACAGAGTCAATAAACTTCTTCACCTTCAACAACCACTCTTTCTTTAACAATTTTCTCCAAATTACCTTGAAGCTAACGCCAGCTTAGTCATCATGCGTCATCAACGGACCATTATCGGGCCGGAACCTCCCAGAAGAAGCGCGGATTAACTAAGCTCAACTCCGCAGTTTCTGCGAACCAGAGTTGCGACAACTTGTGTTTTTGTTCCCAACTTCGCTCTAACAAAGGATCATCCAGGCGACGCGTGGTTTTGTTTTGCTGTGGCCACGATGGCACTAGATCCAGGCTGAGGATTACATATTTTAATAACCCGGCATGAGCTCGACCGCCAATAATTGAGTCAAAATGGAAACAGCAATTGAAACAGCAATTCGTTGGTCGCCAGCTTCCAATGCAGATGAGCAGAGATTCCTCTACGTCGATGTATCTGGCAAATCTTTCAAGCTCTGCAGGGTGACGTCTGGAGATAGCACCTCGTTGAACTACGATGTGCTGGTATCACACTCCAGGGCCCCTGTCTTTCGTGCTTTTGACTGGTCTCCTGTTGACGAGACCCTGGTAGCTGTTGGTCAGGCGTCCGGGGAGGCAACGATTCTTCGTCTAGACGATGATTATCAAGCTCCGATTGTTTTCTCCATCAGGAATCAGAGGTATTGCAATGCCGTTGCATTTAGCACTCAGGGACTCTTAGCAGCTGGGCTGGATAAAGTGAGGAATGACTTTTGCTTAAATATCTGGGACGTAAACCAGCGCCTCTCCGTGACCGGTTCTCGAGGATACGGGTCCGATAGACACGCGTTAGAACCCTTGAGGAAGCTCGCGAGCTCGGAACCGATTACCAGTATCAAGTTTTTCAGAGACCAGCCAGATACTCTAGTGACGGGAGTCAAGGGCCAGTTCGTTAGAATATATGATCTACGAGGTATGGGTGATCTCAACTTCTTTGGATTGTTCACTACCTAACCGGTGACACACATATATATTTCTCAATTTACAGAGGGCTCAGGAAACCCATCCTTACAATTTCCCACTCGCTGTGTACATAATTTAGCTATCGATTGGTTGGATGAAAATTATATTGCGTCCGGCAATCCCTCAGGAGATCCTACCATCTGTATCTGGGATCGACGTTCCGGAGCTAGATTTCCATCCGCGGCACTCCCAACCACGGACTCCAGCCAGCTCTCGGCAGCCCTTGAATTTAGGAATGTTATTGACCCAAAATCCTCGATATGGAGTCTGCGGTTCTCTAGAACTAAACGGGGATGTTTAGGGATGTTGTCTAGTGACGGCGACTTCAAGGCATATGATATGGCCAAAGAATACGTTTCAGACGAAAACCGAACGTCACTAGATCAGACCCTGGGCAGAAATTCCTCCAAGTCATATCCGGAACAAATCTACACGAAGACTGTTCGAGACTTCCGGAATCCTTACTTTCCTCATGACCGCAGTACTAATCCTTCGCAGAAAGTAGCATCGTTTGACTTTTTGAATTTTAGTGCGTCAAATGAACCGACCACCGTTACACTTTTGGCCAATCGGTCTGTCGCGCTATTCACACTTCAATCGCAGCCATGCCCCATGGATCTTTCTTCTCAAAGCGTATTAGCCCGCGGAGGGCTGGGAGAACATGACCTAGATTTCAAGCTTATAAGGCCTTCGTCAGAATCTCCCTCACGAATATCCAAAACCTCGAAAAGAACCCAGGATCGTTCTACATCACCTACCGCCCAACCAAATGGCAGCTCAGCCACTATAGGGGATAATAAAAATGGCGGTGGCCGAAGCTCCCCCGATTCTTCTGCTTCAACCAAGGTCGCTCAGCGTTTGCCCAGTCGGGAGAGCCGTGAAAGGTCTTTATCGGCGGGAATGTCTGACACACGACTAACAGTCCGTGATGCTTTAGCATGGATGTCCATTCCTCGGTTACGATGTCAAGAGGGCTACCTCGTCGATGGCGAGGCCAACAAAGAGCTCTTTTCTGACGATCCTGGACTGTGGGAGTTTTGGGATTGGGTAGGGCGTATGTTTGCCCGCTTCTTTTGCCTGGTGACCCTTCGCTGAGTAAAAATAGGCGCCCGAGAAAACTCCATCGGCGATTCAATGATAATTAATTCGGTGGATATGAATTATATTGGTGTATATAGTATATGGAATGAGAGGCTTGGTAAGCATGCCCAGGAACGTTGAAGTTTTGATGGGACTTTTTTTTAACAGAAAAGTATAGGTCAGAGCCTCGAGGATCGCGTACTCCGTTCTAATGTGAACCAAACTATCGATATAAATAATCTTATCATAGATCTCGTCAAGGCACTTGGTATTCCAGAAGGAAAGGGATGCACCACTCGATTCCCGGCTCACCGTCGACTATGCCTTCGCATCAGTGGAGCCGCGGAATCTACTGCGGATTTGGAGGCCATGGTGAACAATCTTGTAGAAGCACGTCAGCATACAAAGGCTGCTGCACTGGCTCTGTTCCAAGATGAACCAAAATTAGCTCTCTTGGCTCTCAGGAAAAACCAGCCTACTCAGGGACATAAACTTCTCGCCATGGCCATTAGTGGTGCAGCGAAGGGGGATACCGACCCCTACTGGGAGGAAACATGTAGGGAAATCGGGCAAGAGCTCGCAGATCCCTACGCTCGGGCTATTTTAGCGTTAGTGGGCAAAGGTGACTGGAATTCTGTAATTGGAGAGGTCACACTACCTTTGAAATATAGACTGGAAGTTGCTCTCCGCTGGCTCCCCGACGACGAACTAACTTCTTACCTCCGGGATGCAACCATGGATGCGATACGCCAAGGGAATATTGAAGGAGTTGTCCTTACAGGCCTTGACCATGGAGCGATGGACCTATTTCAATCTTACATAGACAAGTTCGGCGACATCCAAACGCCCGTACTTGCCATGAGCCATACTGTCCCGCGATTCATCACGGATCCGCAAAATAGCACCCGATATGAAGCTTGGCGAGAGACATATCGACGACAGATCAATTCCTGGAAACTCCAGCTAGATAGGGCTAGGTTTGACGTTGAATCACGAAAGCTGGCAGTTACTTGGTATGCCCGTAAACTCATAAAACCACCTCCACAGCAGATCAGTTTAGTTTGCAACTACTGCACTCGCCCTCTTTCTCAGCAGGATGGGTCTGAATATCCGGACCTCCCATCAACCGGTATGGAAGTCGTTCATTCAGTGCCAATGAGCCCGTTGGGAACTGCATCGCAGTCGGGTACCATCTGCCCCAAGTGTGGGCGCCATATGCCTAGATGCGGAATTTGTTCTTTATGGTTAGGCACTGCAGATCCAATGTCTCGGGCCTCGATTGCTGGCGGAAGCACGAACAAGCAAGCAAGCGAGGCACCGCAGGAAGATGTGATGAAAAGATTTGTCGTCTTCTGCATCAACTGCAACCACGGATTCCACGCTCATCATGCAAGGGACTGGTTTAGAAAGCATAAGATTTGTCCAGTTGCTGAATGCCATTGCATATGTGACCGATGAAATATGACCTTTGTGGCTTTGAGTGTTGTGTTTGTTTTTTTTTGGAATAGGCCCGTCGTTTGTCCGCGTGGTTCTATTGTTCTCTTCGCGTTCGCCTTCGTGTCAATAATCTCTGGAAATATACCACGCCTATTTTACTTGAAATAACATTTCCTGCCAATAATACGTAGAATCTACGTTGTCTCTCCTCCAACGAACAAATTGTTGCTACAGCGTTGACGTACGGAGTAGTTAGCTTCACATCTCCACATATTAGGAATTTGCCGAACCTAAAACAAGAGGCTAAAAAGGCTTACTTAATACCGACGATCACTCACTAAATAACTTAACTAGAGGTTATTCGAATGACTGCGCAAAGTTATATAATTCTTGAAGAAGGGAAATTTCCCCTCTCGTCAACCACTACTAGAAGGTCACCAACTTCTCAAGCGAAAGCTCGCCGCTCCTCGTACGTATTCACTGTTCCACCTCAACTCCACATGATTCTTTGAAACCCACTCCGCCTCAGCTACTTACTTCTACACACAACAGACAGACAACAAACAACGAAGCTCTGACGACGTTCCAGACGCCTTCGTTGACTGGTTCGGTTCGAGCTTTTAGCGAAATATTAGAAAATTTTCCCGCGCCATATGTCACATTCTCGTCGAGGACGGGATCATGGGCGGGGACACGGAGCGGGGCGCTCCGAGCCCGGTCGTGAGGTAGTTGTGTCCAAGGCGTTGAGCTACATCTTACGACACGCAGCGGAGAGAGAAGGGGTGAAAATCGACAGTCATGGTTATGCGAACGTGGCTGATGTGGTATGTCTCTCGCGCATTTTTATTATGTCCATCCACACCGCAGGCCTCTCAAACAAACCCCCCGCCAAGCAAAAACGGTGCCGTTCACTAGATTCCAAACAAAGTATGAAAAGAAGGTACTAACGGAAGCGATATGATTGATTTAACAGCTAGCCTGGAGAAAACTAAAATCCCTAAAAGTCACTTTCCCCGAAATCCTAAACGCCGTCCACACCTCCGACAAGCAACGGTTCGGCCTGTTATATAAACCTCCTCCACAACCACACGATGAGACAACTACAATAGCGCCCACAGACCCATGCGAACAAGATAGCCATGGCTCTACCACCACCACCACCACCACCACTACAGCCTCAGCCGCAGCTGCCGCTGCCGCTGCCGCAACCGCAACCGCGACCGCATCTGCTACCGCCCAAGCCCTAGCCGCCAACGATCCGGAACCATCCCACTACCTAATCCGCGCCACACAAGGCCACAGCATAAAAGCCGTCGAAGCCGCCTCCCTCCTCCAAAGACTCACCCTCACACCCTCCAACGGCACGGGCGGCGATGACCACCACCTCTCTTCCTCCGCCCCTCCGCTCCCAGACAACGTCGTACACGGCACGTACCACGCCGCCTGGCCGTCGATACTCGCCGACGGCGGCCTGAGATGCATGAGTAGGAACCACATACATTTCGCCACGGGACCGGCGCTGGCCAGCGTATTACCGGAGGGGCGCGAAGGGTCTGTTGCAGTCACGCCGCCTGGTCGTGGTGTTCTGGGTGGTGGTGCTGGAGGGGTTATTTCCGGGATGCGAGCTGATGCGCAGATACTGATATATATTGATTTGAAGAGGGCGTTGGCGGCGGGCGTGCCGTTTTGGAGGAGTGAGAATGGGGTTATTTTGAGTGAGGGGGTGGATATAATGGGGGTGGGAACGGAGGCCGGTGGGAGGAAGGGGGTTGGGGTGGAGTTTTTTGATATTGTTGTGGAGCGAAAGAATGGGCTGGGGGTGTTGTGGGATAGGGAGAAGGGGGGACTGGTGCAGGAGACGCCGGAGTGGATGTTGAAGGCAAAGAATCCGAAGGGCGGGGCGGGGAGGGGTGGTGCGAGAGGAAAGGGGAAAAGGGGAGCTCCTAGGCTTAGGGTTGAGGGGGAGATGGATGTTATTGGGGCGAACGATATATGAATTTGGAGGAATGTGGAATGTACATGTTACATGTGCGTTCCGCTGGTGCTGTATAACTTCTGCTCCGCCCCCTGTGTGACCGTCTCCCGGGCAGATTTTTATTACACCCGCCAGCGTCCGCGACGAGGATCCCCGGTCTACATCTACTTCCTCAGCAAGAACTGATATAGTCGGACGGTGATCAGAAACAGTTTCTCATCTCATGCTTGGACTTATGGCCAATTGGGCGTGTTTCTCAGCCCCAACAGGAACCCAAAGCGTCCTGTCCTACCTACCTACGTACTAACTTTTGACTACAGAGCAGCAGCCTACAACATCAGTTAGTTCTTCGTTGTGGACGAGAAGGCCTAGATTTCACAATTTCAAAACATCCACAAACCCAGGGGGCGGTCGTGAAAGGGTACATTCATCCAATCATGAATAGAAGATGGAGAGAGAAAAATTGGAACCATCCTCATTTTCCCCCAAGGTATGTATTGTATGCTGTGTACCTTACGAGCCTTATCATTATCATATCAGACCTAGGCAGGCCAGATTAAATAACCGATTCCGTGAAAGAAAAGAGATAGGGTGGAAACAAGAACTAGTGTTTAACTAATGTTTCTGCCCAAGTGGTTTTTTTTGTCTAGACCTTGATGAATATGCTGAAATTTATAAATAGCAAAAATAAGAATAGCAAGAGGAAGAGGAAGAGGAAGACAAACTAACTGTGATTGATGAGTGAGTGCACAGTGCAGCTTGATTTCTTCTTCGGTGTCTTCCTACTAATAATGAATTAATTCTGTGCCTGCGGCAGAAGAGATCTAACAAAAATGCAGACGGGAACCTTGGGGATAAATTTTACTTCTCTCAGTTTTCTAAGGCAAAATTTCCACACGGTACTCTGTATTTTATATTTTACCTCTTATTTATTCCTTCTTTCAAGTTGTGTGATGAATAGGAAATCTCAGAGACGAATCCCATCCCAGCTACTTCTCTTCTCAACCCACCTTCGTTCAGGGAGACATTTCTGCAATATTAAGTAGTAAAGAAAAATTAAGCGATGGTGGGTAAGGTTGGGTAGGTAGTTAGTGAGGAAGGGGAAAAAAAAAAGGAATTCATTTTCTTCTGCTTCTTTTGAACAGTTGAACAGGGATTAGGTGTATTCTTATAACTTCCCAAGCATTCATACCTGGAATCGAGCTGCTGGGATTGATGTTGAGTGTGTATGTGTATTATTGAGAAGTATTTCTATTTGCTGCTAGGGGCCAATGATAGCTTCATTGTCATCTGCAGACAACACAACTCAGCAAACTGCAAGAGATGAGATGATGCGGGGCAATAGAGGCTGCAGCAGACATATACACACATGCATCTATTTGATTTGGTAAATCTCCTTTCCAATTGAAATGCTTTCTCTCTTTTTTTTTTTTTTTTTTTTTTTTTTTTTTTTTTGTTTTTTGTCAGTTCTGCTTCTTGTTCAATTGAATGAGCAAAGATGACGTAGAGATCAAGGGGTCCAAGTTATTCGTTGATGTTAACGTGGTCCTAGATGATATGACGAAATACTGAAAAATAAAAATAATGTGGAAGAAGCAAGGTAGTTAGTAGTAAAAGATGAATACAATACGGTGGAGGAGAGGACCACTCGTTCCATGGAAGGATGATAACATTATTGAGCTATTATTATTGTATCAGTAGTCAATGGAGCGTGTAGATTTGGCGAAATCGCCCACATGCTGTTGCGCCCTCGAAACCTTGCCCTGCGCATTTGCAGTCAACCCAGGTTTGATGGTTTCTTTTCTTTTATTTTTTACCCCGAACTAGGCCATTGATAACCCACGGCTGGGCAATGAAGGGGGTGACGAATCTAGCCAGCCGCATGTGGTGACGCAAATGTTTTGATGCCAAATTCAAAATTTTTTATTATTTAATTTTTTATTTATTTACTTGTTGCGATGATTGTGAGAACCGCCTACGCTGAACTGGCCAGAACCACAGACAGCACGATGAGGCAGCCGGCCAATAACATGGAAGAAGAGCGGAGAGTGAGTGGTCGATGTTGCGGGCTGATGCGGGTTTCCAAGGGGCGACGAACTTACCCTTACCACTGAGCCCAGGGGAAGAAGAGAGGGAAAACGGATGATGTAACTTAACTAACTAGGGAATAATGGAGAAAAGTCTTATTTTTCGCGCGCGGAAGACGAGGAGAAAGACCCCCCCCGCCAACCACGATGGTGCGTTGTGATGTTGGCAGGCTTGGATTAGCTGGAAGGTTAGTGCGAAGGTTTTTGATACGGACTGGGCTGCAGTCAATAATGTTAGTTAGTTATGTATGTATGTATGTATGTATGTCTGGGAGAGAGCAGTTCATAGAAACCCCACCGTTCGTTTGTTCGCGTTGCATGCTTAGATTAAGTTTCATAACCAGACGCGCAGTAGAACAGTTTAGATGGGAATTATGCCATTCAGACCTAGAATGTATGTCTCTGCATCAAATAATGGGCAGAATTATGGATACCTCTCTATCCAGCAGGAATAGCATGCAGGTATGCAGGTATGCAGGTATGCAGGTAACTATAGGCAGGCATGCGGGCCAAGGAAACAGGGTATAGCAAGCAACCTTGGGGACTTTGGGCGGGCTCAGACCCCTCGCGCACGCATGGTTATTGGTCTGGTCTGTCTCCAGGGCTCTCTCAGTCTTTCCGATCCGAGCAATGAGGAGCCGATAAACAAGCATGCCGCTGGTGATTAGTTAGCTGATTAGCTGATGAGTTAGCTGATAATAATAGCCAGACCGAGGAGGGGAAGAGAAGGAGAACTTTAGGAAGAGGGAAGAGGGAGGTCTTGCAGCATTACACACCCGTTACATACGTAATGAGGGCCCATCCTGCCCAATCTTTGGCTGCTTTTTGCTCCCGAGCCTCCGTCATCAAAACCCAGAAAAATACAAATACAGCGCAATACCGCTAAAAATAAATACGCCCCAAACTGGGACTTGCGGCGGGAGTGTAATCACGTGCACTGGGCGAACCTACCTAGGCTAGTCCGTGTATGCGTAAGTACCGCCCCATAATAAAATGTATGGGGAAGTACCCACCTAGATTGGTGACTAACCCTGCCTTGCCTTGCCGTTTCTCTTTTTCTCGACGCCCATCGCCATCGCCATCGCCATCGCCATCTTCAACTTCAACTTCAACTTCAACTTCATCATCAACCACCAACTACAGAGTAAATCTAGCAGATATCTGCGAGTGCTGCCGGTTCTCGTATACTAGCTAATCACCCACCGTCCATTCTCCTTCTCCTTCTTCTTCGTCTGTCATCTTCTCGGCCTTTTCGCTTCTTTCGT
Organism: Blastomyces dermatitidis ER-3; assembly: GCF_000003525.1. NCBI lineage: Eukaryota > Fungi > Ascomycota > Eurotiomycetes > Onygenales > Ajellomycetaceae > Blastomyces > Blastomyces dermatitidis. The sequence goes on from NW_025544774.1 coordinate 4,263,045, forward strand.
CTTCCTTCTCATAATCATTCATCCATCCAAGAGAGACTGTGCCTTCGACCGGTCTCCCTATCGCCATTAATCCATCCTTGCCCTGTATTCGCATACAGCTGAGCCTGAGCTAGTCCGCTCGTCTTTGTCTGTCTCCTCGCGATTTCAAACCTCAACCGTGGATATTCTCGAGTGGTGCGTGCATTTCTATTTCCTATCTATCATAGCCTAATTTCTTTTTTCGCGTGACTGCGCCCGGCTTTATGGTGCCGCGCGCGTGTTTTCTCCCTCCCTTTTTTATTTTTATTTTTATTTTCAATAAAGCCTCTTCGCCTTATATCACTCCTTTGCACTTGTACAAAAAGTACTTGTGTGCCTCCTTGGATCCATCTGCTAATTTATATATATCTCTTTGCGCTGTCAACAGAATAAAACAATCATCCCCTATATCCGCAATCATGGCGACTCGTCCAGCTTCGTCCAGCATTGCCATGGCTCTTGCTGGCAAGACCGCCTCTGTTGAGATCCCCAAGCCGCGTGATAGTGGCTTATCTCCTGGCAGGGACAGCTTTGCTGCTGTTCCAGGCCGTCACCACCGCCATAATCAACCCGCCATGTTACCTACCCCTCCCAATTCCCTCTCCCCTAACATGCCACCCCATGCCTTCAAACGCCAACATTCGGATCTTCCCGCCTCGCCGCCCTACGTCCCCTTGCACGTCGATTCTGATATCGACCTGCAGGATGCTGTCGACCATGCGAAAAGCCAGGACCAGCATCACCATATCCCCTTGGTGGCAGAGAACCTGACCTCCCTCGCTGGGTCCGATGCGATCTCTCCCGGAATGCTGGCGAAACACCACCTCCCTGATATCCTTCTCACTCATGGCCCTTTGGCTATAAGGCACATCATCGGCTACCTGACTACTTCGGTACCAGGTTTCTCCAGGATCCCTCCTGCCAAAGCACGCAGACTTGTCGTAGGAGCCCTAGAAGGCAGGGGAAGCGGCGGCGAAGGTGCAGGAGTCGATGGAGACGTCGAGTTTGAAAAGGTCGGCTGGGGCAGGTGGGATGCGAGGCGTCGTAACCAACCTCCCAAGCACAGTGGAGATGGCCCCGCATCTCCTCCGGGAAGTGTGCCGTCCTCCTACTCTCGTCATGACAGGATCCGGATCCAGATCCCTGCTGGTCGAAAGCCCCGGGACGTTTCTGGCCAGTGCGGCTCCTCGATGGCAGGAGATTCCGTCGTTTTCTCTCACTCTGACTTCGACTACAGAGACCATGAAGATATCAGTATGTTAGAGCACGAGGCGGACAAAATGTCACTCGACGGAGACGATCGAGTTTCCTACTGTTCCTCATCCGAAACTCCAGAGGATGAAATACCTATGGACGGAGATTGGGATGAGGCAGACGCCACAGATGAAGAGGACTGGGCGCAGATTGGAGCTGCCGCCCTCAGGGCCAGGTCTTACCCTAGTGCCCCTGGGGGTGGTGCTGACGTGAACAACAACAATTCTCATTATAATTATAATACCTACGCGGCTGGCTCCAAAAGTAGGAGTCGGGGCTATGGTGGTGGACCTTCATACTCGGCCCTCACCAAATCCGTCCCCGGCGGCATTCCCCTTCAACATGTCGATTTTTCTTTCCCCGACGGTGTTAGAGGCGATATCGAAGAACGCGCAGCAGTCGAAGCGCTCCTGCAGCTCGGTTCTATGTAACACCATTCTTTACGGTTTTCTCTACCCTCACATACCGTTCGACACGCCACATCAACAACATACCTAATCACATATTTTAACATACGGCATCATTCATATTCAGCGTATCTTCCTTGGTAAGGCCGGACCGGACCAGACTAGGCCTTGGTTTTTTATTCTTGTCACCATTACTATTATATTATTTTTATTACCATTCACAACGTCTCACGATTATTGATATTTTCGACACATTCCCTTCCGACACATACACTCACATGCCCGCCAGACTGACATTGTATACGGTGGAGCAAGGGAAAACGCTCCAACCCACGATCAGACAAACACGTGGGAAAACTATGGGAAACACAAATGGGCACAACATTGGGTTTGGTAAAGGTTTTATTTCATGCCTTCAGCGATGGCATGATGGCGTTCTTATGTGTTTTTTTTTCCTTTTGTCTTATTCCCTTTGTAGCTGTTTCTTTTGTCTTTTTCTTTTGTCAATATCCCCGTATGCATTAACACGAAGCTTTTTTTCGTTTCTTGTGGTTTTATTATTACTTTCTTTTGTACTTTCTTGTCCTGTTCCCACTTACTACATTGATTTGGGTGTCAATGACGGCGTTGAAATTACCATTCATGCCTATTAACGGTTTACTGAACTCGTATTTTTTTCCCCGTTAATTTTTCTCTTCTCATACCCTCAATACTCTCTACTCTGGCGACTAGACATTGCTGCTTCCTTTTCTTTCCGCTTCTAAAACTCTGCTTTGTTTATATCATATATTCCCCATATACCCACTCCCTCCTTTGGCTCTTCTCTCCGCGCTCATATCTTGAGCAGCTTTGATCATGCGCTACCGACAATGCAGTAGCACATCACTTCTTGAGAGAGAAAAATAGAATCTTTGGCCCTCCCTTTTTCTATATATTTATCTACCTACCTCTTCTATTTTATTTTTCCAGTCACGTCAGCATTTGTTTTCTTATTTTTAACCATCTCATTCATACAACATTTTTAATCAATTTTCCAGTGTTTTCTTATTTGAATGAACTCCTTTTTCTTTGTCTATTTTGCTATTCCCCTCTCTATTTTTATATCATCTTTGATTTTCTCCTTTGACATTTCCTTTGTTGATATTGTACTTGATGTACTGGCCGTTTGTGAATAACGTCTCGAAATACATACAAAAAAAGGAGAAAACAACAACACTGAAAAAAAAGGAAGGAAAAAAAAGGAAGGAAAACAGGAAAGAGGCACTAAAGCATCGATTTGACAGCTAAGAGAAGGAAAAAGAGAAAAAAGGGAGAAAGAAAGAGTGGCATAGGAAACTTGGTCATCTTAAGTGTACTGCACTGAGTTTTTTATTAAACTTTTATTTCCCCCTATCTCTCTTGCTTACATCTTATCTTGTATTGTGATGATGATTTCTTTTTTTTTCTTCTTCATTCGCTCCGCGCCTCGGTCGTCTTAACTGTACAGTACTGGGTGGTGCTTTAGAGCTTCAAATTTTCGAGCTTTTCTTCTTCTTTCCTTTCCTTTCCTTTTCTATTTCTAGTTGGGATTGAAATGAAAATGAATAACTATGGTTTGGCCGGCTCATATCTATCCTATCGATTTTTTTTTCTTTCTTTTTTTTTTTTTTTTTTTCCGTGTGATTTCAATTCTCCTCCTTTTCAATTCTTTGCTACATACCATACCCCTATCACCACTGTTATTTACTATACACACCTTAGATACTCTTATAATATCAGATACTGATATATATATATATATTCAGTTTAAGTGTGTCTATATATGCACATACTCTATTTCTTTAGTTTCTATATTCAATATTCAAGCACTTGACCTTCTCACTGTGAAATGTGAATCAATTTGAAAAGACTTCATGATCATCTATCTATCTGATGTCACCGTCAAGTAGTTACTGAAACATCTAGTGAGCAAAATAATAACCTAACTTAGCCCATCTAGACTAAAAAGCCCGTAGAAGAAAGCAGATCTGAACGATTAGATTATATCATACAAACTCAAAGTCTTAACATGGATCAATATTAGAATCCACAATCACCTATTCATCCAAACACCATTATCCATAATTCCCAAAAACCCAAGATAAAATAATAATCCGAAAAGCAACCAAGCCCAGCCCAACTCACAATATACAAAAAAATCCACCCTTATCCTCTTCGTAAACAAACCCCCTTCACCATTCTCTCCCCCCTTTTCCTTTTTCCCCCTCCTCCCCCCCCCCCTTACCGCCGATTAACCCACCTCCAAACCCCCTCCTCCGCCTCCGCAAGCCTATTCCCCGCCGCCCGCGCCCACTCCACCGCACCCCGCCACACCCCCGCACCTGGCCACGCACCCTCATCATTATCGTCACCATTGTCCGGTCCCGCGCGACCCTCCTTATAGACATATCCCCCACCCGCGCCGCCGGTCACGTCGTTCCCCGCCCCTCCTGGCAACATTTTTTGAGTTTTGAAAAGGGGAGAATATACGAGACAGCAGGGGAAGTTGGAAATAAAAAGTGGTTTATCTCTTCGAGATTGTACGAGGTTCCTGCAACGTTCAGAGCACCCATTTCCGATAAAGACCACTCCAACATGTCCCGCACAGATCATAAAAGCGAGAGACCGGAGCTCGAGACCGGG
>NW_025544774.1:4267484-4291416 GCF_000003525.1 Blastomyces dermatitidis ER-3
GATGCGGCTCGGGGGGGAGTGGGCTGCGGCTGGGGTAAAACCAAAAGAAAAAACTAAGCAAAAAAAAAAAAAAAACAAAGCCTCATAAATATTTAAGTTAGAAAAAATATGGTAGGGGGCTGATTTTTATTCTCTGGTGGCGATAGGTAATGGAAACGGGGATCTAACCTGCAATAAAGAAAGGTAGTGGTGGTTGTGGGGGGGGTAGGATAGAGGGGTGGTGAAGGGTTGTGTGGCCTACCCCTGGTCCCGCTCCGCTTCCCGCTCCTGCCCCGGCTCCGGATAGAGGTGTGGTTTCGGTGTTTGTGATGGGAGCTGCTGCTGGGGCTGGTGGTGGAGGCGATGATAGAGAGGATGATGCATTTACCGCTATTGGAGGGATAGGTGCCGTCTGCGTTGTGGATTGCGAGAGTGAACCTGGCGCATATACCATCGGCGCGGGATGGGTGGAGATGGAGGTGGAGATGGAGGCGGGCGGGGCGGGGTCAGCATTGTTGGCATTGCTATCGCTACTGTCTATGCCCATAGGGACAGCTGTAGGTATAGATGTAGGGGCGGAAGGGGATGTTTTAGGCTCCTGTGCCTTTGAGACGGGAGCTTCAGATGGGTCGGTCGAAGGGGATTTCTGGTTAGGTATGTCTACATCCCCTTTGGTTTGGGTGTGGGATACCATGATGATTGAATGAATGCAAGTGAACGTGAAATCAACAATAGACAATGTTCGATAACTGGATATCTAGGGATTCGCGTGGAGTGGTATGCAACTTGAGGTCTGGTCAAAGCTATGTAGACAGTTGCAGAAGTAGTTGCTTGCTGAGCTCCTTTTAAATTGATATCATCAGTCACGTGTACTTCAAAAATATGTGAGCAACGCAATTTCCGCTTGTGAATGTCCACCAGATATGGACAAAAAATATAGGGTAACAAACTTTTATCTACTTGGTGATAACGAGCTTTCTCTATCCCAGACCCCAGAAGAGTCCCAGAAGCGTATTATGACAGATGGGGAAAAGCTGAAAAAAGACTAACAGGAAAGAGGAAGTTTAGAAAAGGAAACTTGAGGGAATTGATTTGAATGCCAAAATTTGAACACACATACACAAGAGGAAGTACAGAGAAAAAGAAAAAGCTCGCAGGCAGCAGTAGTAGTGGTAGTAAAGTTACAACATGTTTTAAGGAGAAAAAGACCCATATTTGCTTCCATGCGACCAAGACCAAAGGAAAAAGGTAGTTCTTGACGCACATCGTCTATCTTTTTTGTTTCTTTTTTTTTTTTCTGTTTCTTTTTTCTCCCCCGCCATACAACGCTCCCGCAGCGCCACATGCCCCAATGCACCCCCTGCAGCGCAAACAACCTCAGATCACACCACTCTAAGCCGGCCCCATCCCTTCAACCACAAGGGATTTGTTGAATAATACATGCGTTTATTTGAAGGCCTTGCCGAAGAGGAGGAGCTGGACTTGGTCGTAGATGGAGAGCACACCAGCACCGGCGACACCACGGAGGATGTTAGCACCAGCACCCTTGAAGAAGGATCGGACACCTTCCTTGGCGGCGATCTGTCGGGCAGCATCCAAGGACGAGGAGTACTTAACGGCCTATTTGGTGTTAAAAAAAAGTTTGGTTAGCCAAAAAAAAAAAAAAAAAGTGACCAATATTAGTAATTAGGGTGGATTAAACAGTATACATACCTCACCAGACGTCATCATCATACGACGACGGATAGTGTCAAGAGGATAAGAAGCAATACCAGCACCAGTGGTGACACCCCAGCCGAGCATGAAGGAGGCGATGAAGCTGCCCTCAAGAGGACCAACGAGGAGGACAGGCTTGATGGAGTCGTACATGCCGAAGTAGAGACCACGATAGACGACAATTCCAAGGACGGAGGGACCGAAACCACGATAGAGACCAGCGATACCATCAGACTTGAGGGTCTTCTTGTAGACATCGATCAGGCCGTTGAATTGACGCTCGCCAGTGCCCTTGGAGCTCTTGGCATCGTTGGCAAGACGGGTACGGGCATAGTCGAGGGAGTAGACGAAGAGAAGGGAGGTGGCACCAGCAAGCTAGATGTCAATTAGCCGAGATTATTTATCAAGAACAAAAAAGGTTTCGTGTTGTTGTGAACTTACACCACCGGAAGCCAAGTTACCAGCCATCCATTTGGCATATCCATCCTTGTCTTTCTTGAAGTTGAACATGGCCTTGTAGGTATCACGGAAAGCAAAGTTGAGGGCCTGGGTAGGGAAATAACGGATGACGTTGGCAGTGTTTCCTCTCCACAGGGAGACGACGCCCTCGTTCTTTGCGGTTCTGCTGAAGCAGTCGACGATACCATTGTATTTGCGGTCGAGACGGCCGGTTTTCAACATCTCATCCTAAATTGAGTTTATGGTGTTAAACCAATTACAAAGTAAAAATTTTGAAATTTTGAAAATGTAACAGATTTTTTATCAGATCTTGCTTCTACTTTAGCAACATACCTGGTTCTGGATGAGGAGCTTGATACGCTCGATGGGGGCCGCAGCGGTCTTCGAGACGGCGGCGGAGACACCACCCACTGTAAAAGGCACACCATGTTAGTTATCCACCCATTGGTCCGTCACATATCAAAATTTTCAATTTCCATCGAAATCTGTCCACAGTGATAGCCACTCGAATTGGTGATGATGGCTATCATCCCAATCCAGCACGGTAAGAATGATAGGTCACGTACTCATGAAGTCGACCACGAAGCCCTGGAGATGAAAAAGGATATATTAGCCGCTGGTTGTTTCCGGAAAACGGGGGAACGGGCATCCACAGCCATCTCAACCGGGGGTGAGGGACATCAATTGGACTGCGGCATCATCGTTTCCCGAGGCCTTGTAGTCATGTTGCAAGTCTCCAAAGCCAACAAGACGCGACTGCGCATAGCCCAATTCGGGGAAACATGACATTTTTTTGGTACTTTTTTTTCCCATTGCGGGTTTGAGGGAGGGAGGAGGAACTTACGGGCATGCCCATGAAGGACTTATCCTGTTGAGTAGCCATTTTGGGCGATGTGAAATATGACGCAACACTAAAGAAAGAAAGGAAGAGGGATAAGAGAGGAGATTGAAGAGGAAAAAGAAGACAGGAGAGTTCCTCAAGGGGATGTGTGCTGGGGATGAGAGAGAAGAGAAAAAAAGGAAGAAGAGGAAAAAAAAAATCTGACGAGGAGAAAAGAAAAGAAAAGCGGAAAGCGGTTGGTTGGCAGGGCGAGAAGGGTTTTTTACCGCGCTAGGCCGCTTTGGGCCTCATCACCTCAGCCGAGATCTCCCGAAGAAACAGTAGTGGAAAATCCTACGAGGAAAAGCTCCACCACGGCCAGAACAAAAAGTTTTGTGTTTTTTTTTTTTTTTTTTTATGATATACGCGATATTGATTTGATTGATTATTATTATTATATACGGGTTGGTTACGGACGGGGCGGACTGCGGGAACGGGATGGGTGGGATATGATATGTTCTGAGAGAATTTGGTCGTGTATTATATGACCTTCAATACGCTAGCAAGTCTACATATACACATATGTTGAATGATAGTAGCTCTGTCCTGTAACATATAACATGGACCTCTTCCGCACAATCTCCTTCCAACGGGATACCGATGGTATCTCTCAAAAAGAAAAAAGAAAAAAAAAAAAAAAACATGTTCCAAGCAAACCCCCGGCCTCGTTCGCCAGGGGGGAAGAGGGGACGGTTAAGCAGGTTGGGTTTAGAACAAGCCATTTCTCATTAGTCTGATTGGTTGAGTTTGGTTCTCCCTGCGTTTCTTTTCTAGAAGGGGTGGTGTGGAACTCAAAATTTGTTTGTTCTCTGTTAAAAAAAAAAAAAAAAAAAAAAAAAAAAAAAAAAAAAAAAAAAAATTACCGGGTTCATTTTGTTGTTGGGCAATTCAGGGGACTACAAAAGGTACCGTACCCCCCCCATACATGAACACGGACGCGGAAGATGGATTTCATTATTCTTTGTATAGAGCGGACACCTTAAATTCCGGGCTTTCTTTCAAGATGACGGAGACAAGGGAGGAAATTGCAGAGGACTTCCGCTGCTTCGGATATCTGAAACTAGGAATGTTGTAGTTCCATATAATTTACAGGAGACTTCATGGACACCGGATGTTTTGTTCAGGACACCGCCCTTAGATCTGATCATGAGATATTTTGCATTGAGTTTACGAGGTTACTTATTCTATAAAATCATGTAGTCAGTAGTGTAGTAATAACATAAAAAAACGACCATTTCATTTTTTGTTCTCCTAGTATATGACTACAGATAAAAGGATATCTAACTATGGGGAAAAATAGCAGTACAATACCATTGCATCTCCAACACTCTCCCCAAAAATATGTGGACTGGGTACTATTACTCCTCACCCATCTCACCCTCAATGTTTCTTCGACCGTTTCCGCTTCTTTTTCCCTTCGCGAATATCCACCTCCATCGCCCCATCATCTTTATTCTTAACCACCTCATCTTTACCCTTCGCGTCAGCCGACGCGCCCTGGGGCGTCGATGGCGGCAGCGCAAAGTCAGCAGGGGGTCCGTTCTCATCGCCAAACGTCTCCTTGCGCCATTGCCGTAGCCGCGCTTTCTTCCCCATCCTCTTCAGGTCCCTCTTCTTCCGCTCCCGGGTCACGGAATGACGCCAGTTTCTTTAACCCGGCAAACTGGGTTCAGGGCGCTGTCGTCCGCCATGAGGATGTCTCGGGCCGTCAGGCCGAAGCTGACGGGGGAGGTTTCGCGGTAGCGGAAGTGTCCGCTGTGTTTCTGGGAGGCGCCGGGAGCAGGGTTGCGTCAAGGTCGAGATCGAGACTCTTGTCGACGAGTTGTTCGATTTTGCGGCGCTCTTTTCTAGCTTCTTTTTGTTTCTCCTTTTTATTTTGGAGGGCCTTCTTTTTGCTGTTCTTGTGGGATTTTGGTTCAGTGGCGTCGTCTTCTTCATCTCCTTCTCCATCAACATCCCCTGCGTCTTGCATATCCATGTCACTAAGCTGAGGCATCTCGCCCCCTTCCTCATCGAAATCAGGAACCAAGTCCTTGATGTCGATATCGTCGTCCCACTTGGGTTTCTTCAGTTTTCGTTTCTTGGAGCTGCCAGCGCCCTCGCCTTCACCATCAGGGTCATCACTACCCTCCTGCTTAGCGTAGTAATCTTCTCCAAACCGTTTCCTCATCTCCTCATCCCACCTCGCATCGTCCCAACCATCGTCAAGGAAACGCGCCCAGTCCTCCTCACTGAAATCCGACGTCCGCAGCCCCGCAGCAGCCTTGATCTTCTCAACCTTGTCCTCAAGTTGCTCGATTTTCAGTTTTCGAAGGCGGTTGCGCTCCGCCTCACGCTGCCGCTTCTCCTCTTCCTTCTTCGCCCGTTCAGCATCTCTCTTCTTCTTCCTGCTGCTAGCTTCTTCTCTTCTAACGGAGAATTTGGAGGTAGTGTCTCGAGAATGTGTCACTAGCACCTCGTTCATTTTATTTGGGTCCTCGAAACGGAGGTTATATGCTTCCTCGAAAGCCTCAGCCTGCTGGTCCTCCTCCTCATCATCGGATTCTAAGGGCTGGAATTTCGACTTTTCGGTCGGGACCCAGGCCCGGGCTTTCAAGAAGTTGGACAGGAAGGTTTCAGGGTCTTTGTCCGCGGATTCAACATCCAACACAGGAATCTCTGTAGTCTCAGTGACGGTTCGCTTTGTCTTCGGAATGAGAAAGCCACCATCTTCATCCTCATCCTCATTTTCACCATCGCCACCACTCGCATCGTTGGTGGCGTGCATTTCTTTGATAATCTCCCGTTTCAGATCTTCTTGTTCCTGCGCAAAGGTCTTGGGCGCCTCCTCCTCCTCCTCCTCCTCCTCCTCAGTCTCATTCTCGCCGCCACTGGCGCCACGCAGCAGATTTTCTCTGTGGTAATCACGTATGAACATAGGCTTCTCCTTCTTCGCAGACGACGCCTCCGGCTCGTCCTCTGGCTCGTCCTCTGCTTCTTTGATTTCGCTGTAGAATTTGGCATTGGCATCGTAGACCCTGGGGTCCTTGGAGCGGATGGCATTTAACGTATCAAATATTTCGCGGTCGAGGGCTTCGGTTGCGAGCACACCTTCGTCGTCTTCATCTTCGGAGTCAGACGATGATTCTTCTTCTTCAGATGCGTCCGCTGTGTCGACATCGCCATCCGCCGCCTTTTTGCGCTTCCCAAGGCCAATCGATTTACCATATTTATCCTCCACTATATACATAGGAATTGTTAGAAAAGAACAAAGGGAAAAAGGAAAAAATAATAAAAAATAAAAATAAAAAAAATGAATGGAAACGGAATGTAAAAGAAAATAGAGTTAGTCTCAAAAAACGCACATTGTTGTAATTCCTCTCTCTTCTTGTTATACTCGAACCGTTTCGCATACTCTTCGTTGATTTTGAATCCGACATTCCCCCCATTGTCTAGCAGGGCTCCTCCATTGTCACTGCTTTCGTCGGAACTGTCATCGTCCATGAGCAGCTTCTTCTGCTTTTTGGCTGGTGGCTCCATTCTCGACAACAACAGCGAAGGTTTTTGAAAAACCAACCGAGTTTCAACAGTAGTTGAAGTAGTTGAGAATTGTAATTATATCAAAATGACAGTAGGAAGAAAATACACCAGCAACGGTACTGCGCCAACGCTTAGGAGCGCGAAATCTGGATATTTTTGTAGTAGTTACATATATATATATTTTGGTGGGAGTAGTGTTTTCTTTTTTCTTTTTTTGCTGACTGGGCTGGCGGAGCATAGCTTAATCCGCGGTAGCCAATAGAAGACGGCGTCGGGCTGGGCAGCGCCAAGCAAGTACTTCCGCAGGCTTTGTTCAGCTCTCGCCGCTAGCCTGGTTATCGAGGAAGGCGGAGAGCCGCGGGCCTCCCCACTCCTCCTACATATATATATGTAAAACAGACAACGTCGCGTCTCTTCCATGTCTTACTTCTCCGTATATACATACATCTCTCCTTCCCTACCTGCGTTTTTATAATGCGCTCTGTCTGTTAATCATTGGCTGCTTGGATCTCTAAACGCCCAATTCCGCCTGATCTATGGAAACGGCGGTGTATCACGCATGATTGCTTGCTTGCTAGATGGCGTCGTCCCAGCCAGCGTCCTCCTCTATCATCAAGGATGGGAACCCCATTAGTGCCATGTATGCTCATTTCCTTGTTGACTGGCTTTTGTTGGATCGATCCCATGCTGCTGTGTAGCTAGCTGACACAAGATGATTTATAACCAGCCCGGTGGGCCTGAAGGAGGCCGCTCTCGATTCCCCGAGCTTTCGTGCCACCGCCGTGCATTTCGCTGAGCAGATCGATCTTGTGGAGAAATGGCTCGATGGATTTGCTAGGAGTGCTGTTAGATTGAATTCGGAGCTCATGTCATTGGAAACTGCGGCAAACAGCTTCATATCCAACATTCTGGCTCCCGGGGCGGTCTCAGAAGCCGTCATTGATCATGATTATGCTTTTCTTGCCTTGAAACGTTATGGGGAGAGCGTGAAGGATTTTTGGAACGGTGCTATATCAACAGCTAAGAAGTCAGATTCCTTGATTGCTGAACCTATTCGAGCGTTCATCCAGAATGATTTGCGGCAGTTCAAGGTTCGTAGTGTTCGGGCCAGTGGTGTTGGCCTACAACTTCCCTCTTCGTTAGGTATCGCGTTTTACTGATGGCCTAATTGGCGCAATAGGAAACTCGACGTACACTTGAATCAACTCAAAAGCAGCACGATACTTTACAAATCAAATATGCTGGCCAGGGCAAATCGAAAGAGCCATCATCATTACGAGAAGATGCGTTCCAGCTACACGAAGCTCGCAAGGCCTATTTGAAGGCATCCATGGAATTTTGTATCCAATCGCAGCAAATAAAGAATACGCTCGACAAGCTCATCGTGCGCGTTTCCTGCGATCAGTGGCGGGAGCTCAGGATTTTGCGAGATACCAATTCATCGACGTTGTCAAAATGGGGCCAGGAGATGGATCGAATAAAGGGCTGGACCAACGAGATGGAGACAAGCGAGAAGCTATCAAAGCGTGACCTGCTCGCAGCGAGAAAGCAAATCGAAGAAGCAGCTGAGCTGGCGGTTCGCCCATCTCGAGAACTTGACGATTATGCCGTCTCTACAGTACCATATCTGGGCTCGCATGGCCCCACCTCACTTAAAATGGGCAAGGACCATACCTTCTGGCCAGAAAAGCAAGGTTGGTTGAGTTTGAGGATCCTAACTGGCAAACCTACAAGAACGGCCTGGGTCCGCCGTTGGACCTTTTTGAGAAATGGGATTTTTGGATGTTTAGTACAAGGCGCTCGAACTGGCGGTGTTGAAGAAAGTGAGAGAATCGGGGTTCTCCTATGTAGCATTCGACCTGCATTTCAAGAAGAACGCCGATTTTGCTTCGAGGTGAAGACGAAGAACAATACTATAATGCTACAAGCTGAGACTCAAAAGGAGCTCACAGAATGGATCGGGTCATTTGAAGCAGCCAAGCGAAAAGCCCTCGATAGTCCTTATCCGACTTCTTTGCCTGGAAACCTACATATCCAAGACCCTGCTTTCTCAATTTCTCAGCCACCTGCACCTGAGTTTGCTGCAGATTCTTCAGAGTCCCTGACACCCAACACAAATGATGAAGCTTCCATTCTAGACCGAAGTTCCACTGCTCCACTTACAGATCGTGACGGTTTGGCAGTACGGAATAGTAGCGACTTGTCATCTCCCAGGCGGTCCACTGCAGCTGATCGTGAGGATGGCGGAAAGGACCATACAACTCGGATTATTCAGAAGCTCGATATCCATCGACGCGCCACCACTGGACTGCACCAATCCGGCACTTCATCTCCTCAGCCCAACCCCCCTGGAATAGCTAGCCTTATATCTGCCAGTCACAGTCTTCTTCCTCTCAGCGCGCAAGCACTGGCCAATGCCCCAGAAACTGAAACTAAACAACGAGCACAGAACCCCTTTATCTACAATACTCGAGATACGTCGGTGGGTTCTCTTGCACCACCAACGTTGGCGAATCCTCCTGCGCATACCAGTATGAGTAGGGTAGCGGTGGTTGTGAGCACTGAAAGAGGAGTTGGGGTCAGATTCCCAGATGGTACAGGGGGAATACCAACCGGGATGATGGCAAATCTTTGGGGAAGTTCACATTGGGGTTATGTGAACAGACTGGGGCGCAATGGAGTATCCATGTGTCTCGGAGTAGCTGACCGTCAGGTATATTGTGTTGTTGTTTCTAAAGTATAGTGTTTTCTATTAACTATATAGCTAACATACGACTGCAATATAGTCCAAAGATTCCGCTGAAGAAGCTCCCGGGAATACCAACTCACCAGAATATCCCCCTCCCACAAGTCATCACAGACAAACTGTCAGTCTTGGTGGTGGCGATTCATCAACTCTGAGTGACGGCGCCACAGTCCTACACGAGTACCCAAGCTATTTCCCTGCATATCTAAAGCCCCATGACGCCCAATTCCGTCTCCTTTTCCCAAACATACCGGGGGATGAGACTCTTCTCCTTGTATTCCGAGCGTTTTTTAGTTTGAATGACCAGCAGGACTTTCCAGGAAGAGTATATGTCACCACAAGGCGTATTTACTTTTACAGCAATCATTTCAGTCTCGTACTCACAAGCTGTGCCGACCTCGATATGATTACTGAAGTGACGGCTGCTCCCGGCAGAGATTGCGACTTTTTGTTCCTTCACCTAGCTGCTGAAGAGGGAAGTGATATCCCTCGTCGACTGACGATAAAAACCTTCTTGGATCCTTTGAAATTAATTCACAAGAGGCTGAATTATCTAGTCGGCATTGCCTCTTCGAATGAACCACCTAACCTGGAAAGCATATTCAAATCCTTGGTGAAAATGGAACAAGATATTACCCGGACACCCAGCATGGAGAGTTGGGAAGATGTCTCACTGAATACCCCAGTCGACGGAGCGTCGAATGGTGTAAATGGGAAACGCTCCGATGCCCCTTTGAAGCCAGTACTACGCAGTGACCATGATCTGGATATGAATAAGCGCAAGTCTGATTATCACGACGCACCTCGATTCAAGTTGCCATCTCAACCCGTCGAATATGTACCGCAGGGCGCTCTTTACCTGGCTGCTGAGAAATTCTATGATATTAGTTCGAAAGCCTTGTTCCACATTCTTTTTGGGGATAAGAGTGCCGTTTGGCAGCTGCTTCAACACCAGCGGAGAGCCCAAAGTAAGTTTGAAATATTTCGCCCCATGTGCCAGCCATGATTCCAAACTAATCGGACTAAACGAAAAAGACATCAGACAGGGCCCATGGTCGAATCTTCATTCTGCACATTTGAGACGTGATATCCAATACCAGATAAATATGGCAGATACATTCAGTAAGATAGATCCCAGCCTCGCATCCACGGATTTTCCGGGCCCAAACTAATAAAACTTAGGACGGCTTCGCCTCACGGATGTATCTGACTACCAAATTCTCGATGTCCTAAACGATCACTTATGCTACGTAGTAACAGACAAAAGGACGCCGTGGCATCTTCCTTTTAAGCGTTATTTCAGACTGGTCAGCAAAATCGTTATTACCCATGTCTCCAAATCAAGATGCAAGCTTGCCATATTCACCAAAGTGGAGTGGCTGTGGGAGCCATACCTTATTCGAAGTAGGTTTTCCTCCCATTTACCCCATTTCCAGAGTCAATGTACCTGAGCCGTACCAGTAGCTAATGTGACGGATCAACAGGTATAATCGACAGGCAAGCCTTGAACGATCTCGAACAGGATGCGCTTGACCTTGTAGATCTTGTATCTGAAGAGGTTAAACGGCTTGGACCTCACAACCAAACGAAAAGGGCCATAGCGCAATTCGGCCACGTCGGCCGCCAAACGCGTGGAATCGAATTTACTGAGAGTTCGCAAAATTTAAAATCTCGTCTTCGCCGGCCCGTCAAACAAAGTGGTATCATCCCACTCCTGCTAGAAACTTCCGGATCTTTGCTACAGAGTGCAGTATCATCGTTGATGATCTGGTTCTGGGTGCTACTCCGATGGATATGGAAAACCTGCAGCGCGCACAGCATCATTCTTTTGCTCCTCGCGTTCAGCATGCTTATTAACGGGTACCATTCGTATCATGATACGGTTGAATGGTGGCATGAACGCAATGCTGGCAACTTCATGACCCGGCTTGGTGTTGGACCTAACCGAGTGATGAGCAAGGCGGTATATATTAAGGACATGGACATTGTTGTTGCTAATGCTACTGAAATCGATACGGGCAATTCAAGTTCCTGGTCAGTCCATTATTATTATTACTTTTGTTCTATCGGTGTTACAAGTTACGCAGACAGTTAACTTTGTTTCAATTATAGCTTCTCAACTTTCCGGGATAACAACGCTTTAAGATCTGCAGATCTGCCACGGGCAATCACAACCTCTGCAACCAAAGCGAAGGATTCTAGGGCAAAGGGCGCCGCACAGCAGCTCCAACGCACAAGAGAACGGTTAGGTATTTACCGACATAACCTCCTCGTTGCCCTCAGGGTGGTTAACCGGATAGAGAAGGAGGTAATTCAAGCGGAATGGGAACGCTGGCTTCACCAGGAGACGCAGAAGTGCCAAGTGATCGAGATTCTGTTGAACGATCGGGAACGATTGCATGACCGAGACCACGGCGCCGGCGGCGACAGTGACGAAATTATCTCGGACTTTGAGAAGAGATTCGCAGCCACTGATATTGAAGATATCCAGCTTTGGTATCAGGATTATTGTTTGAGTTGTCAGCGGGAACTAGAGAAGGTTCGTGGTTGATTGATTTCAGTAACAAAGAGGGGTTGTTCATATATATATCCCTTGGTTCTCCGATGTTTGATTTGCCCACGTTTTTCCCAGCGGGTGTTTGTCATTCTTTTCTTTTCCCTCCCGTTTTCTCATTCGTGGCTTTTTTTAGTTTGAAAACGGGAAAAATTGGTTGGCTTTGATATGATACCTAGTTGATCTGGTGTTCGGGTTCGTGCTGTAGCATGCCATGATGGATCGATCAAGGGTTGGTCTTTTGCGTCTGTCGACTTGTCTCTCTTTGCTTTCGGTTTCTTTCTCCTTTTGGTTTGACATGGGCTTTTGGGTAGCGTTTAAAGATAGACGGATGGATAATACACCTGGTTTGTTTTATTATATTACCTCAGTTCCTTCGCTTTTGGTGTGGAATCAAGGGCTCTGGTGTGTGTCGAGTAGGTGCAAATCTGACTTCGGTCGTCAGAGTAGATCAATGTTCTTTGTGACCGCCACCTACTTCGAATGCCCTGATGCTGACAGTGAACTTACGACTGATATCTACCCACCAATGCCGCCACAGGCCAAATTTCCCCTTGCAATATAGGCAAGAGATACCAGGCGCGCGTAGCCCATAGGATAAATATCCAAAGAAGAAAACAATCATTCCCCCTTCAATTTTGCCTCGGTTTCACGCTCCCCTCAAGCACGACATAGTACACCACCGTCCCATCCCCGCCCATCCCTCTATTCACCATTGCCATCAAAGCTCGTTTCCCACCCCACTCCTTCCCCCTCCTCCTCCGCTCATATTCCGCAAATATCTCCTCTTTACTTAACTTTCTCCTATCATTCTTCTTCGCATTCTTCTTTTCCCCCGTCTTCTCCATCTTTACTCTACTTTCCGTTTCCGAACCCGAACCCGAACCCGAACCACTGTCACCATCTCCATCTCCATTCACAGCCTCGCCCCCGTCTCCGTGTTTGCTGTCAGGCAATGGCAGTGAATCAAAACACTCCACCAACCTCCTTAAGCTCCACGCCTGTCCCTGCGCCGTTGGAATCACCCACTCGCGTTCCACAGGCACATCGTCCGTGCCAATGCCGTGCTCGAGCATGAACGCTTGCTCGTCCGGATGGGTGTAGAGGGTTTGCGGGGGCAGGCCGGATATTAGGGGCATGCGCTGCGCTGGGGAGAGGGTGTGGGGTTCGTGGATGCGTAGGGCTGTCCAGAGGTGTTGGTGCTGGAGGTTATGGAGTACTTGGGTGGTTAGGGAGGCTGTGGGGTTTTGGGTCGTGGGGGTTGTGAGGGAGGTCAGGGCGGAGGGAGGAGGGGTGGAAGAGGTGGTTGTCGTGGCGGTCGGCATGGCGGGTGGTGGTATGTATACAAGTAAGTGAAGGTGCGGAGCTCTAGAGTAATTGTATGATGACTGTAGAAAGAGGCTTCGTTGGATTGGGTATCATCAATCTGGCGTGATCTGGCGTCTTCAGGGCTGGGGAGAGCTCTGCCCTTGAGTATCTTGGGTCGGGTCCCGCCGGAGCTGTGACAGGCGGAGTTTAAGGCTGCTGCGGGGAACAAGCACTTTTGTTAATACGGATCCAAGATAGAGTTCAATCGGAGGAGAATTGGGATATTGATAATGCTATTACTGGATATATATTCCTGGACGGTTTGTTTCAAAGAAGCTCCATCATCAATCTACAAAAAAATAAACAAAAAAGAAAAGGACCAGTCCGAAGCTTATAAGAAGCGTGACCCGCCAAGCCCTAATCAGCCCCAGCCAAACAGAACAGATGGCATCATGGAAAGTTTAAAGATAAATGTACATGTACGTATCTGACAATTTTTAATTTACTTACTCTCCATCTCAACCTCTGCCTCTAATACCTCTTCGGCTTTTCTTTCAATAATATAGACATTTCCTTTTTGTTTTACTTTTAATTCAATTCAGCGCTTTAGATCTTCTTGTCTGTTTTATTGTTCAATCCCATTCGCTATTTGCCATTCGCCTTTCGATGAGTCCATTCTTCGTCGCGCCAAACAGACACACGCATCGAGTTCAATTCCAACAGCTGTTCAACCAAAATGGCGCGCCAAAAACAAAAGGTTCCTTTACAACGAACTCCTTCGTCTGGAGTTATGAATGCGCCTCCAGATCTCCCGGAACATCGTACGCGGCAAACCAACTGTGTCACACCAGGCAAAACTCTCTCCGAAACCGCCGCAAAATCATCAGCGGCCGGTAGCCATCATTCGGACCACCCCAGCCTTCTTCGATTAGTTATATGTGTAGGGGGAATATATGCGTCATTGTAAGAGATATTCTACTCTAGCTTTTATCCACGCCATGTGCTAAATTTTGCGTGCAATTGAAAAGTTTGTCTTGGGGAGTTCTTCAGGAAGCCATCACCACTACTTCATATCCCCTCTACGCTCCGACCCCAGATGATCCCAACCCGCCAAAGGAACGGTGGACATATTCAGTCGTCCTGAATACGATCCAGTCATTTTTCGCTGCCATCACAGGCTTCATGTACCTCTATTTTTCCACTCCACGAGGCCAAAAACTTCCAGCGGTCTTCCCAACAACTCGCATCCTCTTCCCCCTTATTCTCATTAGCGTATCCTCATCCCTCGCGTCGCCCTTTGGCTACGCCAGTCTTGGACACATCGACTACCTTACCTTCATCCTTGCGAAATCCTGCAAGCTTCTCCCAGTAATGTTCCTCCATCTCACCATCTTCCGCAAACGCTATCCCCTGTACAAATACGGCGTCATTCTTCTCGTAACCATTGGCGTCGCGACGTTCACCCTCCACCACCCCACCTCCAGCAAGAAGAAAAACAGCCGTAATAGTAATGAAAACGGCTCCTCTCTCTACGGCCTCTTCCTCCTATCCGTGAACCTACTCCTAGACGGCCTCACAAACACAACCCAAGACCACATATTTTCCTCTCCGAAGCTGTACTCGCGCTTCACCGGCCCGCAGATGATGGTGGCCCAGAACCTGCTTTGCACACTCCTAACAATCACCTACCTCCTCGTCACTCCACACCTCTCAACCTCAATCCTCCCCCTGATGCCCCTCCCTATCGACCTATCGCAGACCTCCGAGCTATCTTCCGCCCTTGCATTTCTATCCCGCCACCCAACCGCAACAAAGGACGTAATCGCCTTTGCTGCCTGCGGTGCGGTTGGACAATTATTCATATTCCATACTCTCGCGCATTTCTCTTCCCTACTACTTGTCACCGTTACAGTTACGAGGAAGATGCTTACGATGGTGTTGAGTGTGATGTGGTTCGGCCACCGGCTGAGTGGGGGCCAGTGGATAGGTGTTGGGCTGGTCTTTGGCGGCATTGGGGCGGAGGGATTGATGCAGAAGAGGGAGAAGGCTAAGAAATTGGCAGCGAAGGAGAAGGAGAAGATGAATGGCAGTAATATGAGTGGTAAGGGGGAGAAGGAGTTGTAAAGGCTTGGCGAGGTATATGCATATATATCCATTCACGATATATAAAAAAATATATTGAAATATGGGCAAAGTAGTGGTGCTTTGTCATATTTCTTCATTTTCTATATTATATATGGTGGCGGCGTTAATTTATTTCGGACACTTTGGAGAGTCTCTTTGAAGCATTTATATATCCATCTCATGACTTGCGCCCTCATTCCTATCCCTTACCGAATGCGCCTTTCATTAAGTGCCCCTTTTCACGGCTCAGGGGCCACAATGAGCCCAATGATGACAGCTAACAGGCATATTTACTGAACGTTATACCTCATTAACACTTGATCTTGTAACACTAGAAATTCGATAGCATAGATAGTCAAAATACAGAGTGTACTCATATTCTTCACTAGAATATTGCCTGACTACTTTTTCGTACGTCCATCACCACACGCAAAACAAACAAGAGTATATCACACATGTCTCATTTGTGGTATATATTATATTATATGTGTTCCATAAGCATGCCCAAAAAGAAAGTCTATTTATCTTAACTGTGCGGCACTCGTTACGGATGGGAATGTCGCCCAGATAGCAATGGGTATTAGGGAGGGCGGAATGAGATAAAAAATAAAAATAAAAAATAAAAAATAAAGAGCTCGGTTGAAAGAACAAGATGAAAGACGGGCACTACGCTGATATAAAAAATAAGGGGTTAAGGGATGAAGTAACGCCTGTCTATCTGATCCTTAAAAATCATATGCAACAACAACAGCACCGATGCCCCCCCTGAATTCTAGCGAGGGTAAATTTTGGTGGCGGGGCCTTTTTTAGAAAGCTGCGAGAAAACAAACGGAGATATATATATGGGTGCATAAATCGTGACGCGGAAAGGGAGTGGAGACATGGCTGGAAGATAGGGGGAAAGTAGTTGTAGAGGGCAAGGAGAAGAATTAAGAATTTGCTGGTGGGAGTTTGGAAGGGTGGGGTGGAGGCACGTGGTTAGCTGTGGTCGTTCGCAACATCCCAACGTTTGTCCCGCAGTCACAGCTCGAATTCCAATGTTTTTGCACAACGCAAGAGAAGCATGTGTATAATTTTATGGGAGTGTTTGCGTTGAGATTGCCAGAATTATCATCTCCATTCATCAAGACGTTCATTAATTGCAGCATTCCCTTTTCTCTGCTTAAGAGTCATGGGCGTGCGAAAAGGGGGTTAATCAATAAAACCTAGTCCAAGAAAACGGTTGAACCAACAACCACTCATGGTCTTCATGCTGTTCTCCAGATTCTTATGAATGACCGGTCCTAGTCTCTGGGAAACATGATTCAAACTTCGCCATTAGGCCCAGATAGTGATAGTGGCGGTGGCATTGGGAGGAACATTGGCCGTTGCCGGGTCTCGTTTCCCTCCGCATCAAGCTTTCGTTTCCCAGACGGCGGATTGGACAGCTCATAGTACGGTCCAATTCCCTTCTCCTCGGGCGAAGGGTATGCTCTGGAAACTTGCTGCTGATTCGCTGAATCTTTCTGGCCTACGTCTTGCCTGGCGGAGGCAGAGCGTGGGCGAGGGGGGTTTATGAGTGGAACATCTGTGGTGTGAATATTTGTCGCGTGTCGGATGGTTTTATATGATGCCATTTCTTGATTTGAGAGGAGAGGGGTGACCAAGTTGCGAGGTGGGGATGTGAGTCTGTGGACATATGTGTGAGCCCCGGTATTAGGGGCGTGGGCATCGATAAGCTCTAGGGGGAAGGAGGGGTCTGTGGCGGGATTGTAAGGAGATGTTTTAGGTGATTTTGAGATGCAAGCCGCAGAATGACACTGTGAAGCACCAGGGGGTTTGGGCGGTGCCATTGAAGTATGACATTGACAGTCGCCTTCTGACCAGCCACGGGAGTCTTTGCTTAGTTTGACAGAAAGCACTCTTTGCTCCGCGCCAGGCCTATCCGTCGTCTGCCATTTTCGCCTGGCTCGTTTAGGATTCCCTTCGTCCTCCTCTACGGACGTTTCCTCATTTATGCCCTCGCTTTGAACTCCATCCTCATGATTTCCATGTCCATGTCCATCGCCGTCGCCATCACCATCACCATCATCACCCTCAAGATCAGCAACCCGGTTTTCCAACCCCATGGTCGAATCATCAATTATGCCGATTCTCTCCTCCAACCTAGACACATGATCCAACAGACTATCAGTCTTATCATCCACCGCAGCAAACTTTTGCGGGACCTCCCGCTCCATAAATTTATAGAACGAATGCATAGCCTCCCTCAGAACCCGAGCGTCTTCACGACGTGCCCGCCGCTCCTCTCTCAACTCCTCTTCCCATAGCTTTCGATCCTGCCGGTGCTGCTCCTCTAGCCGGGAGACTCTTTCCAGAAGAGCCGCCAGCGCCAACGGCGAGACAGGCTCACTCACTTGGGAACTGTTCACCATGTTACCTGATTGATGGTAACATGCCTGATGGCCACATTCACAACTAGCGCCTAGACGGGATTCGTTGCGACGAAATCCCTGACACGAGCAGCGCTGGCCGGGAATAGATGGGTGGAGCAATATAAATCTGCATTCGCCTGTTGGAAGAGCCAACTTTGCGGGAGGGGCCGGAAGACTGAAGCTGTTCCTATGGGGCTGTCTGTGAGAGGTTGAGTCTGAGGAAGGAGATGGAGTATTAGGGCTGAACATTAGACTCAGAATACGCGCATGGCGTTAAACGTTCAAATGCATGTTTACGCAGGAAAACCGATGCTACGAGAAGTCTTTGGATGGTGGATGTGTTGGATGACTTGGTGGGCTTTTAAAGGGTGGGTATTAGAAGGATGGAAGGTGAGTGGGGGTTGACGCGATAAGGGTGAGGCGACGATTCTGAGAAGTAGAAAGAGGAGAGAGGTGTTGAAGAGGTAAGTGAGAGGATATCACATGTGGTTTGTACGGAGCATGGAGAGGTGAAATCGGACCGGTAGCCTTAACAAGTGAGAGAATGTTCTACGTTGTTGATCGCAAATACGAAAAAAAAAGCTGATCAAGGATATGCGCTGCCCTGGTATTTTATTTTGCAGGGAGTAAGATTTTCTGCTAGAAAAAAATTTAGGATGCGACAAAGCAAAAGCCAGAGCCGACAGAGAACGGCTAGACGAGGAAAATATGAAAAGCAAAGAGAAGATGAGTTGTTCTTCCCTTGTCTCGACTGCTATATTTTTGCCTTGGGCCATTTCATTTATGATGATTTTTTATGGGCAGCCGTATCCCGCGACTCCACGCAACTGTGGACAAGCTGCCCGCGCCATCCACCTGCTGACGGGGGGCGCGCCCGGGGGGGTATCCGAAAGTAAGGTTTTGTGGTGAAGTTGGGGGTTGCGGGTGGGATGCGGTGGATCAGGGCCACCCGCGCTAGCGCCAATCCCACGCTAATGTACGAAGTTACATGTACTCTGTACATGTATGTATGTACAGCGCCACGGCAAAAGTGTGAAACTTTTGTGGCTAGTCTCAAAGTAACTTAATGCATAGTAATTAGTAGAAGTTATAGAGTCAGATGATACGCAAATGAACTCATTTACTCCATTCTTCTCACAGACTTTTCTCATATTATTCCCTCATAATGTTGAGTGGAATCATACATCCGCAGGATGTATAATGGGATGATCAATTATCTCAATAAACAGTGCGTAAACTAGTGTAGTTTTACTGGAAGCACAAAAGGTTACTGTACTATGCCTATGTCGGTCGGTGTACGGAGGCTCACTGTTCCCGCCATTAGCAAACTCTTTTCTGGGATTCGATGTGGCTTCGAAGTGGCTCATGTATTGATAAACAACCCTAGCAGCGGCAGAAAAGCAGGTTTTTGGAGGGGGAAGGAGGAGCTGATTCATGTGGATCAATACGGCATACTTCCAAAGTATGAAGTACGACGGGAGGCATCGTGCAGGGTGGGAAGAATTACGCAGGATGGCCAGGCATGCGTTGCGGTGATCATATCAATTACAACCAAGATCCCCCCCCCCCCCCCCCCTAAACCACCATCAAGAGCAAAGGACAGTAAAACTGAAAGCTGGTTTTAGTCACTGACTTTAGAGATGAAGAAGGGAGAGTATAACAACAAAAGCTGACAAAGGAGTAGTCTCAGTTTCCCGGTCTTGAACGGTTACATCATTGTATCTGATGCTATGATGGCTGTCTCAGCGCGTCCTGCTAGTTAAAGCTTTGAGAAGGAGAGTAAAGGTCATCTCTTCAGCTGCACTTGGAGCCTGAAATTTGAGTGCCAAACACATGTCCCACAGATCAAGTATTGAAGATTCCGGATGACAGCCAAAACCTGCAAATTGGTCTTGGAACGGACAGGCTGGTATCAGCTCGATTTAACTCCGATGCTGAAAGGCCTACTTTCGCCCTTTGTTGAACAAACGCACCGATAACCCAAAAGACAGCTTCTACCTGCACAACTAGCAAGGGTGCCTCAGAATATCAACCAATGGATGTGCTGCACTTGGCCAAATGCCATCAGAAGTGGCTCTGATGATGGTGTGAGTTTGATATGCAAACACCCTGCCACGAAGCATGCAGCACTACCATATCATGCAATGCCATTCAGTACTTGATTGTCAAATGTGACAACAATACAACCAGGGTTGCATGAAACAAATTACTGGGCCAGGCCAGCTATTTCAGATTCAATCGTCGAGGGGCATCGTTAACCACGTCTTGCTTAAACTGGCTGTGAAAAGCAGAGAGGAACTCTTCATGAAGGGGGACCGAAACTCGTCGTTGTAAATATCTGATAATTACTGACTAATGTACTTTCTGCCACACTTTGTTCCCTCTCTGTCTGCAAGCCACACTGAATTCATGGGGCTGCATAAGGATAAATAGACAACGAGCCTTGCATGGACTACATTAGTGCATGCATCTCTCTTTGCTCACTTCTTCTCCAAAAAAGAAAGAAAGAAAAGAATATTAACGAAAAAAAGAGGTGAGAGAACCCAATAGCAACACATCCTACCTACCACCTTAATATATCCCAATGGGGTTAGGGTTGGATGCGCTGAACCTTGGCCGCCCTCATCCTTCACAAGCTCAATATCTGAAAGCGGATTGGATGGCTACATGGACATTCCCCAAACCCTGGATCAGATTATTATGCTCCTCATTCTTGGGTTTATACCATTTTTGCTTTAAACACAAGCTCTTTCATGCTCCGGTTACCATGATAGTCACAATCGCGACATAACGCCCGGGCGGGCGAAGGTGGTGATAAAGCTCTAGATTGTATTCTCACTGCTAGCATGTACGGAAAAGGGTGCTTGATGCCGGGCATGCATGGAGCATAGGGATTTGGCCAGAACAAAATTACCATGAGCTTTTCGTGGACAATAATGGGACCAAGCCTTGCCATGTTTGAAGCTCCCCTTTCTGACATTCTAACCCTATTTAGCAATTCCCTCACATTAAAAAGCAGAAGCTCCTGGGCCTGAGCCTGATCTCCAGATTCCCCTCCCGCCATGGATTAGTTATCCGCGACTTTCTGATTTGATCACCTTGCTTCTGAATGCTTCTCCCGGAGGCTCTTTACAGGGGAAGAAACTTGCCGAATATGCTCAGAGCAAGTTCTCGAACCTTAGCTGGCTTGAAGGAGAAAAGGCCGCTGGCCTATTATTCTCCCACGATGGCGCTCTTGATAGCGGTTCAGCCTGCCGTGAAACTTTGACACCATCAATTGTCGTGTCAGTGCCGGCCAGGACAGGGTGATTCTAGTAGCCCAGGTTCAATGGTGAACCTCGCTAAATCTGCGCAAATCTTCTTCATCATTCTTGTTACAAGCTTGATGTTTCGATCTTACGTGTGATTGATTGATCGGTTTGTATTTCACCGCCGATATTATCTGAGCTGCACGTCGGTCGCTCCGGGCCCGTAATCAGAATAACAGCGATCCCGGGCTACAACCATGAAATATCCAAAGACAGCACGTGGGCCTCCGCCTTGGGAGCGGAGCTGGGGCTGCCCGACCCGCCCGACGCCCCGCGACGAGTAGTATCGATCTCCAATAATGTAGGTCCATGACTACGACCTAGAGGAGTACACAGGCTATCTTCATATCTTAGGAGGATGCTGGATGAATACCACAGGCCTACTTGCCTGATAACTGTATCGGTAAGGTCCGGGCTAGAGATGATATGGCTAAAGGAAATTGTTCTAGTGCTCTTCTCGCCATGTTCGGGTTGCATATGATTTACAACCCTGATTTGTCGAGTATCGCTGGAGCATTCGTCTGCTGATACTGTGTAAAGCAAGACAAGGGCATTGCGCCACTCCGCCTCGCAGCAAAGAAGAGTGGTGCTAGTGCCCAATGTCATGACATTCTCACACGAAGCCTGACCCTGAAGCCCGTTTTCGTCTCATCCCATAATCGGCTTACTCCACTTTACCTACTACGCCCTTCGAAGCACGCCACACACTTGTGATATTGGGCAATTCCACCCAAACAGTTTCCAGGTTCTCTCGTTTGCCCCATCTCGGAATGGGGCAAATTACAATAAGCGGGGCGCTTGCCTGTCCGAGGTCATGATGGTAATATACGTCAACTAGGAGGGGATGGATGTAACAAGTTACCTACTCAAACGGCGGATGAAATGCGTATATTTATTTTGGGATGAATTTACTATTGCGCTGGGCTATTAGGAAAAATCCCTTATATTACGGCTGTATGCTTGGCAATATTACTCTTCAACCATCCCTTGACCGTGGAAGGCTGGATCTTGTATGCACTACTAAACACCTAATCAATTCCGACCATTTACCCACAACAATATAGATTCAAGTCAACGGAGGAGGAATGAAGAAAGATGACCGTTTTAAACAAAATAACAACGGTTACGCTCAAAACCTACATGACCATTACCCATATACTATTGATATCAGAGGGAGATTTCGTTTTCAAAGAGAAATAAACGCTTAGTCGATTCCGTCCAATCCCTCATGTCTAGCTCCTCAGCATCAATTCATCCGTCACTTCCTCCCTTCCACCATAATGATATGGTATCCAAATCCCGTTTTGACTTCCGCCCACTTTGGGTTCGCGGTTGTGCTGGTTTCTAGCTCGTATGCAACCTTTTCAAAGTCACCATGAAGGCTTCCTCGAACTTTCCAGCCAAGCGATCCGCCTATTTCGCAACGTTAGAAGAGGACAAATGTACTCTTGCTCTTTTTCTTTCCTGTCTCTAAAACTCCCACATATGTATTCGGCTTCAATGTTCAATGGTGATGGATATGAATGAAACGGAACAAAGGATAGGGATACGGGGAATGTGTATCAACTCCAGATTCTTTCTCAAAATCCGGAGCCGTCTCCCTCTTCTCGAGCATGCGCCAACGACATGGCACAGTGAGGCGAGATTAAAATTGTGGAATGCGAGGGTATCCCCAACAAATTCGTAGATCCAGAGGACAAATCCTCGCAAGGTATCATGGGGGAGTATATTATGTGATATATTGAGGGCATGAAGCGCGAAGTAAAAGTAACTGATCCGGATCTTTGCAATGTAAATGGGAGACAACAGATGGTGAAATTGGCACAAACCTTGTCTAGCCTTATCCTCCGAAAACTCTCTTGCGACATCATCGAATTTTGCCCCATTTCTCAGCTTCTCGGCAGCTTCCTCCTTTTTTGAGTGCTTCTCGCACTTTTTCCACGAACACAAACAGCTGGTTAGCAAGCGTGTATGGTGTTGATAAATGTTAAAAGTAGAGACATTTCGAAAGTTGAACAACGACATTCAATACATTCTGTCGTAATAAACAGACAACGGGCTGGAGAGGGGAGGAGAGATTATTTTGAATTGAATATTTCTCATCCAGGGCTGTTCATGTGCATTGGGATAGTGACCCATATGGATACAGATCATTGGTACGCAAACATAAATGTAAAACAGAACGGTCTTGACTCTTGAAATATAACAAAATTATAAAAACCACTTAGGATGATAAGCCAAACAATTCAAGTATTTCACACAACACTCGAAACTAACAGACGTAAGAGGTTCTGACAGATACTTACAAGAATATGTCGAACATTGATAGAATTTGCAGGTTTTAACCCTTTGCCTTTACCTCCCTCATTGCCATCACCGTTGTCCTTCGCCTTGCCTTTGCCTTTTCCTTTGGCGCCCGAGTCTTTGGCATTGCCCTTCGCCATACTTCTAACAACCTTGGAAAGGTGAAGAAAGCCTATTTGGGTGGACGATCGGTTATACGCGTGTGTACCACCAGTTGGCGTGCGATATTCGAGATATTACGGTTTGAAATATGCAGGCGTGTATTAGCTTGACAGAATTAAAATTGCCTAAGTGACATAGGGGCTGTGATGTCAAGCTCGAATATGAAAGGGAGATGAGGGTATTATTTACAAGCCTCAACGGTGACATGAGGTGGGGTTGGAATATCGCACGCTTATTGGCTGGTGGTTTAAAGCTAGATTTTTATATCAACTTCAATATCAACAACTTCAATTCATGCTTCCACCATGCATACAAGCATCAAACGCTCGCTTACGCTCGCTTTGCTGCTTGCGCAGCCCCCCCTACCCCTACCCCCCTTACTACCCCTTCCACCCCTTCCACCCTTGCACCCCTTCTACCCCCTACCCCGCGCCCTTCTATTACTTCTATTGAAGACTC
>NW_025544774.1:4292011-4296215 GCF_000003525.1 Blastomyces dermatitidis ER-3
TCCACTCTCTATCTCTACCTCTCTACCCCCCTCTTATCACCCCGACCACCACTATCACCCTTAGCACTCTCTTCCACTCTGTATCACCCTCCATCATCATTATCAGATTAATCAGAGCTGTACAGGCTGCAGAGCCAGCTGTTCAATCCCATCTGAATTCAAAGAAGTGCACATGACATCACATGAGATCATATTACAGAGCATTTGGCAAAATGAACATAGAGAAGAGTATAAGGAATGTAAATACTGTAGAGAATGTATGAAAGAAGCAGAATGAAAAAAAGAATGAGGATTTGAAAATTGATCTGAGCTGTATGAGTCAGAGCATTCAAATATTTTTGATAGAATACACATGTCACATTACAGTGTTTTTTGCATGGAAAAGTTAGTTTTTCTATAATAAATAGAGTATATTAATGAATGTATAAGGTTGTAATGAATGTAAAGAAGAGTATAAAGAATGTAAATATAGTAGAGAACATCTGTAAAGAAAAGAATGAAGATTAATATCAGAGTTATACAGGCTGCAGAGCCTGTTCATGGATTTGATGGGGTGCACATGATATCATGTGAGGTCATGTTACAGGGCATTTTACTCAGAAAAGTTGGTTTAGAGACTAGAATTTACAACCATCCTGCGCCCAACCGATAAATCATAGTTTTCTTTCAGTACCCCAATAACCACTTTACCTCTTGTCCCCTTACTTTAGTTCTTTACACTTAGAAAAGAAGTGTTTGCAAGCAGTGCCTGCAGGTGACTAAACATCGCTCAGTTGATTGCTGGCTAATGATCAAGGAACGGAGAATATGTGGTGATGTAACTGAGAAAGCCATGTTGTCCATTCCGCTGGAAGAAGCCCGGATCGAGTCGATTCCCGAAAGTGCGTATTATATTCCTGACTTTATAACACAGGATGAAGAAGAGCGGTTGCTTCAAAAGGTAAACAAACTTTCTTTCATATCTAGTCTGTTTTCAAGCCTCCCAGTGATGTTCTCTTAGCTTCCAGCCGACAAGCGAAAGAAAATGTTTGCTTAAATGCGTAAATAAAGCTCTTTAGTGAGGGCCTCTACTGGCGACATTCCTTAGGGTCTTAAAGTATCTGTATTATGTATCGGCACCGTTATTTCATATCTATTGTGACAATAAAATATACACTGGCAGTAACAGGACTAACAACTGTGAAGATCATATCTGTTCCCATTCCGCGCTGGACACATCTTTCCCGGCGACGTCTTCAAACATGGCCATGCGCATTGAGCAGGTCCAACACACTCCTAGCCTCTGCCCTCCCACAATGGCTGATTTCGCCTATTATTTCCCGTTTTACGGAGCTTGGAATATTTAGAGATTCACCCCACAAGGCCGCTAATCATGTTCTCATTAACGAGTACCAGCCTGGCCAAGGCATCATGCCTCACGAAGACGGAGCTGCCTACTATCCAGTAGTGGCAACTGTGAGCTTGGGAGCGCCGATAGTGTTGGAGATGAGTGAGAAAACAGCCAAACGCGAGCACAAGGGGCTTGAAGTGTCTGAGCAAACAACAGCATCGCAGCTTAGAATATTGCAAGAAAGACGAAGTTTGTTGGTGACGACAGGGAAATTGTACACGGATTACTTGCATGGCATTGAAGAGCGGATGATAGATGCGGATTTGAATTCAGAAACTATTTGTAACTGGGAATTGCTGGGGGATAAAGAAGCGTTTGCCGCTGGCAGTTATGCAAGGGAGACTAGAATAAGCCTAACGTATCGAGACGTGCTTAAAGTCTCGAAGTTGGGCAATAGCATGAATTTTTTTGGTAGCAAATAATAACCAGCAAGGACATCCTTTTAAGTTTAAAAAAATTTGAGTTTAACGTAGCTTTCTGTTCTGAATAAATGACTTGTCTAGTTTCTATTCGTAAAAACTAGTAGGTGACCAAAAGCTCTACGCTCGTGGAGGATAGACTCTATGGAAGTATATATTCGGGTTTCGTAGTCAGAATCTAATACAAATAGGGTATCATTCTCCACCTCTGCTCAACCTTTTCTTTACCAAATTTCTTCATATACCACGCCTTGGTATTGTCAGCTGAAATACCCAAATTAATAACGACGAAGACCAGCCCCGACAATACTGTGTTATTGACTAGTGTTCCCTTTGGCGCGGCTAGGAAAACGAGCGACAAGTATATAGCACACTCGGCCGTGTAATGGGGAGAAACGAGGTGGAGGAAGCCTGGGTGAGAGGGAAGGGTGTATTTTTTCAACGAAGCAAGGTAAAGATGGCAATCATGCTGGATTCCAGAAGCAAGAATAAACACGGGAAGAAATATGAGTGTCTTCAATGATGGTGCGGAATATCGTACGTCGCTCAGCAAGTTATCAGATGCTCGTATCACGGCTAGATGATTGAAATTCAGTTAAATGGGCGAACAGTAGGGTGAGAAATGGATGTATTAATCTGCACATACGTATTCCCTCGACCCAAATAGCCATACCCATTGCAACATAGTATGCTAACCCTACGATCCAATGTGGGAACCACATTTTCGATTGGGATGGTTTCGCCGTCGAAATAGATTCGTATAGTCGACGGGTACCCTGAATCAATAGCAGTGTCCAGCACAGAACTATTTGATTGCGTGACATGGATGTTTGAGCGTTATCATCCCTCACAGTCGAGGATACAGCTTTGAACAACGGCCCTTTGAAATAGATTTGAGTTCCCCATAGAATTGAGGATAGCACCGATACCACATAAAACTGGGTAAAGAAGCTATGGGGTACCTGCAACGATGCTAGGTAGTCCAAAACTTTCATGCTCCATGACCAAGAGGGTCGCTGCGACACTGTGTGGTAACCTTGCTCCGAGTTCTGTGGAGGCTTAATCGATCCCAAAGATGTGGCTCGTGGGCCATAAGCAATGAAACGAGAGCGAACAAAAGGGGCACTGTTCGCAAGAAGAATCTAGGGATCAATCAGTCAACCCCGTCGACGGGCAATGCTGTTGATACCGTACAGGGGTTCCTACCGTGCAAGCCGTAATCAAAAAGAAGCCCCGAAGAAGGTGGAGAACATCGATTGTTTGAAGGAGCGAGTATGTCCACTGAAAGAATTCCATACTCGTCCTAGAAAGAATTCCCTCGCTCATATTAGTAGCTTTAGCCAATGACCACCGTGGTTGTTAATAAGTGTATCGAGATCTTAGCGTTCTACCATGGACTGTGATGCGGAGCTGTTCCGCTCCTGTCCAATGACTTTTGCAACGTGAATATTAGATTTGTGCTCGAAACTATATATTATCTGAGTATGTCCCTTCGTCGACGTCTTTTCATGGATCAATTCATTATATCAATCGTCAGTATATAAAAATGAAAAGGATGACTAATCTCACTACTATAGTGCCCGCGCCGAACCTCGCAGGAAGCAGAAAACTTGACCTCGCTAAGTGCGCCACTTGACCTCGTTATGTAAGCTGACCTCGCCTCGCACAAAATATGTTGGGGGTCCCGCGGTTGGTCGGCCCTTCTACCAGCAGGCGCTGGTGGTGATTGAGCTCTTTTGCCCCAGTAGCCTACAGATTATGAGACTGTTGAGTGTGAGCCCTGCTGTGATCAACATGCATGGGTTCAATCCCAGAATGGACTTAAAAATTCCTAACAAATATCCTTGGACATTTTAACAGTGTCAAGAGACATTCCAGAAGTGTGCCCTAGAAGTCCCGTGAGCCCTAGAACTGACTGAGTCCATTATTAAAAGAAGCCATTGTGAGGAGGCCACTGAAGAGAGTCACTGAGAGGAAGTATTGTACTCTGTGATAGCTGGTCTGAGGGGGGGTGTTGAGGGTCCCATGGTTGGTCGGCCCTTCTACCAGCAGGCGCTGGTGGTGATTGAGCTCTTTTGCCCCAGTAGCCTACACAATACAGTAACCGTGCCATGCTTACTCACTCTCTGTAGTGAGTGCGCCACAGCGTACGGAAAACCACACTGTAAAGAAAATATTTTAAATATAGTAATCTTCAAAAATTAATTAATAATCATCATCACATCTATCTATAACATAAAGATTATCTATATACTCATTAGAAGGTGTAGAATTCACTGTAAGTTGAGATTTTATAGAATTATCTTATTATGATTGAGTAACTGTAGATTTTATAGATTTGATTTCAATCAATTGAAGAGTCTTATTAAATATCTTTTTCATCTCATCTGCTCTA